>NC_056752.1:27932500-28117500 GCF_018687715.1 Carya illinoinensis | reverse complement strand
AGCAAAGAAAGTAAAACTGATGTTTGAAGATCAAATTCAATAGGGAAGAAAACTTCTAGGAAATCGATTTCACCATAATTCTTCACTATGCTTTTCTCATCCAGCTAATTTAACTTAAACCTCTTTTGTCTATTAGCAAATCTCTAATTCATCCAAAAGCCTCTTTCGATAGTCAATTGGAATTGATTCTAGTTTATCAATTCACACAAGAGTATGCAAATTAAATAATCAAGAACGCAATAAGACCAATGATTTAATTACTACACAGGTTCATACAAGTCTTTCGATCTCTATACTTACCTATGCTGAAATATCCAAGATCTACCCTATGATTCCCTCTTTCGATAGCAAATCACAAGATTAATAATCATCTAATCAATGGCCAGTTAATTAGAAGCATTAAACTCAGAATAAATCAGATAAACAAAGAGAGAATTGCATTAAATTAGCATGGACAAACAAGCGTAGTTCGGAATTAGGTTACATCGTTTTCCTAGAAAGAAGAAAATTTAGCTCATACTAGAATTGGAATTCAACATAAACGAATTCACCATAATTATTCTGAGAAGATGGGAAGAAGAAAATAAACACTGAAAAATCCTCCTTGCAGCCTCAACTGGTCGTCAAAAGCTCAAGAGAACGATTCAACGCCTTTCTCCCGTCCGTGCTCGTGTATGAATCCAACGTACGTGCAATAAATTGGAATTCCGTCTCCAAAACAAATGATTTGAATCCCTCTAGCTATGTTTTTCTCTCCCAAAGAGTGTTCTCCAGTCAAAAAACCCACGGCTCTAGAGTGAAGAATGGCCTTTTATATGGTCCCACGGCGGAAAACCTAAAATCTGTCAAAATACGATGTTCGCTCGAGCGGGGTGTCGAGCGCGCGTCGAGCGTTCGACTCTGCCTGATTTCGCTCGAGCGTCCTATCGAGCGCACATCGAGCGTTCGACTCTGCCTGATTTCGCTCGAGCGGCCAATGTCTCCGCTCGAGCGATCTTCGTTTTTCAGCAACCTGCTCGAGCTCCCTGTCGAGCGGCAGTCGAGCGTTTGAATCTGCCTGAATTCGCTCGAGCGGCCAAGAGCCTCCGCTCGAGCGAACTTGTAAAATCTGCAATATGAAATTTTGCAAGCCATCATTGATCCATGAATGTGTGTAAGCATGTGAATATGAAATGGAATGATGGAAACTCGAGTTTAAATGATTTGGAGGTTTGGTCCAAGGCTTTTTTAATGAAAATCGAATCTATTTTGGGTTTGTGGAAGTGTGATTCATGTGTGTTTACATGTATTCATCCTATGATTGTATGTTCTAATATTTTCAAGCTATATTGTGAAACGCATATGGTCATTTGGCTCATATGTGTTTCGGATTGTTCGTGGTTGCACAAGTGTAATAAGTTGCTATGTCATGTTTCATGTATTGGGGTCCATGTTTCAAAAAGAAAAGAGTCTAAGCATGTTTTATCGCGACCTTAATGCTAGGACTGGGAAATGCCCTAGTGGAACTCCCTGTCCACTCAAAAGTGTTTAAAGTTGAGTGGAGACCCCTCGGTTGAAATAGCATAGTCGGTGGGCCTCGAAAGGTTCCTAAGAAAGGATACCAGAGCAAGGTTTCACCTAAAACTAGTGGGTGAGTGTTACGGAGAAGGCGAAATAAGCAAACTACCATATATAAAGACCATGTTATGACTAAGATGTAGTCACCTTAATCAAAGGGATTGATGGATGATGCGGTAATTAGCGGGGAACACACGATGCATAGGGGAGCCGTGAGGTATCTATTCATGTAAAGCATGAAAAGAACAAGGCATTTGAGCTCTATGATAAGACACGATATGTGATGAAATGTTATGACAAGGCACATCATGCCAAGTGCAAGATTTTTAGCTCAAATGATATGAACAAGTGTTAAGATTAACAGAAAGAAAGGAAAGTTTATGAAAAGTTAAGTTGCGTGTGTCAGGTTTCTAAGTAAGAGTTCATGATCATGCATTGGTTATAAACTGCACTTGTTTGTGGTTTACTTATATATGCCTGTGTTATTTATTGAATGTTGACTGTTTACTTGCTGAGATTCTTGAAATCTCATCATTGTATATTCTATTATCATTCCCTTCCTGGAATGGTAGAAGTTGTGACAGGTTTAGATGACAAAACGGAAGAGGATGGCACTCCCTCTGGAGAGGATAGTGCTCAAAATTGAGCCTAACTCGTCTAAGCCCTCAATCCCTGAACTTCTGGAATCCATTGACAAGACCCTTACAAAAGCCTTGCATCTCATTGATGAGCCTAAGCGACTCAGTTACGTAAGTAAGGATCAATGGAAGATTAAGCTAGAGAGGCTTTAGTATTTTGGTGATAGGAACTTAGGGGTATTTTGATAAAAAAGATATTTTGGATGGTCCCTTATTTTAGGGAAAAAATTTTTTAACTATTAACTCTTTTGCAAACTTATTATGAGAGTACTTTCTTTTAGGATTTTACATTGGTACCATGTTTATTCATTTTTCCACCGTCCTTAAGTAAGCTAAGAATTTTTTTGCTGCGATTTACTACATATTGCTAGAATATAGGTGCATTGCATCTCAACTGTCATGTATGAGGGGTATGTAATCTTGTGTTGTGTATCCCGACACTTTAGGATTCATCCAATCCCAAGCAGGGATGGGAGTGTCACAGTAGAGCTTGAAGTTTATGGTGGGACTGGTTGTTGTGCAGTGTGAGGTAGTTGGTGATGTCCCGGCATGCTGTAAAGTGGCAAAGTTGTGATTGTGAAGTGACTGGATTAGGTTTGGAGTAGTGATGTGATGGTACTATGTACAGTGATGCAATCACTATGTAGTTTGCAAAGTGGCGAGGTGTCATGTGAGGTGATGGGATCACTGTACAGTTCATAGTTATGAACTATTTAAAGTGATTAAAGGCAATGTAGTCATGACATGATTCTATGTCATGTGGGTCGAGAGAAGTGTCGGGATAATACAAGTGGTTGGATGGGTTATGTTAAAGGTTACATTGGTTGGATTTGAGTTAAGTGTTGATGCTAGTGTATACGAAGCATGTATGCACAAGTGGGCATTTTAGTGGATTGCATGTTGATCTTAGATGTAAAAGGGGTGATGTGCATGTGTAAATTGGTTGAACACGTGTCTGACAGATTTGTAATTTGTAATGGATAATTTGTTTTAAGCATGAGTACACGATGTTAAGCCTCAAGATTGGCTTAAAGTTGTGTATTGTGCATGGTTAAGGTTACAGTGACGTGTCGGTTAGGTTATACTTGGATGAAGGAAGGGCTGTGTGCATTGGCTAAAGTTGAGATGTGCAACCTGGTTGGTCCAAGTTATGCATCAAAGTGGACGGTTCAGTAGGTAGAAAGGATGATGAAGGTGACTGTGTCTTAGCCTTTAAAGACTGTGTCTTAGCCTTTAAAGTGAATCAAGGAGGTTCACTTTGAAGGATAAGAACTTGAAGTAGAGTGCTAAGTGTTTGGAAGAAGAAAGAGGAAACGTGATAAAGGAAAACATAGAAGACGGAAATTGGTGAAAGAGTATGTCTAGATGAAGGAATTCCAAGTCAGAAATAGTTTAAGTATTTTCCAAGTTTTAGTTACTTATGCAGTTGAGGAAAGAAATGATGTGAGATTATGTATGCATGTAGGTTGTCATCTAACATGCACATGAATGGACTGCATGCAATGAAAATAGCATAGAGTCTAGATAAGTATTATGTTCACACTCTTCTAGAGTTTCCTAAATGATATGAAATGAAAATGAAAAGCTTTTATGAAAAATATTCTTTTATGCAATGAAGGAAAAGAAAAGATGTTTTATGAAAGTATGCTAAGCGTTGATGTTCAAAGGTATATGTATGTAATGGCCATCTTTGGCAGCCTCTATTTATGCACCCAAAGTAATAAGTTGTATGTATATGAATGGATATTATATGTAGTATTGATTGTTCTTGTTTTTATGAAAAGAAATGTTAAGGTTTATGCTCAATGCTTTTAAATGACATTTAAAGTGACGCAATGAAAGCTGTTTTTAAATGACGCTATGAAAAGGATTTTAACCAAGGCTATGAAATGGATTTTTAAACAATGCCATGAACCGATGTTTAAGGATGCTATGAACTGATGTTTACGATGATGCTCATGTTTATGATTTTAAAGGATGCTTTAAATGTTGAGATTTAAGCTATGCTTTAAAATGATGTTTATGAAATGAATGGACTGAAAAGAATGAATGAAAGAAAACGATTGAATGAATGAATGAAAAGATTGAATGTTTAATATATGAAAATACGTAACGGCCATGACTGAATGAATGGGTACCAAAGGACTGGGCAAATTGTAATGCCGGGTAGTAGCACTAGTGGTGCACCTAGTGCTACCCCCTGACTGAGGGATTCCCAACCAGTAGTCACGGGCGAAATCAAATCCAAAATACCACTAACTCCAAACACACAAGGCGTAATAGTGTGTACCAGTCAGAGGAAAGTGAAAAAAATGAATGAATGCATGTATGTCCAAGGTGTGAGAATGTTTTATGAAATGAAAACCTTTTTAAAAATAAAAAATAAAAAACCTCATCTTGTAATATTTTAAATGAAATGTTTGTTTTATGTAAAGTATGTAGCTAAATGTGAATGCATGACTAAAAACTTGCGTTAGTAGATTTTGACTGTATGGAGTAATACTTACTGAGTATTCGACTCACTTTAGTTTTTATGTATGTCTTTCTCCTTCCAGGGACAAAGGGATAAAGAAGCAGCAGGATAGACATGGCCCAAGGGAAGAGCAACAACATATTTTCTTAGGGAATGAAGGAAAAAGTTTTTAAAGGATCAATAATTCCCATCTCTTTTTCTAAAACTATTTTTCTAAAAGTCTCACTACAAGTACACGAGCGTTATAGAAATTGTAATCTATTATGTAAGTATTATTTTAACAATGTGATTTTTAATTCATTAATAAGAATATCTTAGATATTTAGAAGGATGAGAGAAAACTATGATCCTAATACTATTGATGTTGTTTGAATCCTCATGATTATAGTCTGCCTACTAGCTACTTGTTGGAACTCGAAACAATTACAACCTTAATTTGAATAGGTATATTAGAAAATTAATTATGTGGATTTTCACTAAGTTGAGAATTTTCAATCGAGTTTGCTGAGAAAATCACTAGTGTTGGTGTTAATATGTTTGGGTGAATTTTGATTCATGTTCGGCCACTCCAAGGTGGCCAAGGTCTTCTATTTCTCTTTGATTTTTTTCTTTTTAAAGAAAATTCCTTTTTTCTTTTTGTTAATTTTGATATATTTAGATAAAAGATAAAACTTTTCAACTATGATGGAATAGATCATAAAGGAGGGCTACAAATTTAAAGTTTATCATAGCACCGGGGGCGGTTCACTACAAATTGAGGTCTTAGATAAAAGTTTAAAATGAGGCATTTGATCAATTGTTATAATATAATGATATGCATCATGTTAAATATAATATATTTAAAAATTATTTAAAATAAATATTTATGACTCTATAGGATGCAAAAATATAATCAAATGTTCCATTCAAGATTCAAAATTATAATCAATTGATCTATACCATTCTTGTGTCATGTGTAGTTGATCAGGAGAAGATTTAATACATTAGGCATTGAAGAAAATGTTATGAGAATTTTCAATAGCATTCCAATTGTTTTGAAAAACTTCAATAACATTCTACAAGTACTTTGTGCATTTGGTAAATATACATAATATCAATGCTTCAATCGTTGATTGAACGTCTTTAGGTCATTTGGATAAAGTTACAACCACCGTTTCATTTTCCTATCAAAGATGCCGGGTCCATAAGTTGAAATATACATGTCTACAAGAAGGGGGAATTGCATCAACACGAAGAGGGTGACAGGAACACTAGCCAAAGATATGACAGGAACAACCATCCATGATTCTTCATGTAGCATAAGTAAAAGACCTGCAGAAAAAGCTATCATCATGGTTGCAATGGAGAAGAAAAGAGTTGAAAGGCCTATTATCATCTTTGTGGGCAAGGATTTAAAGAAGTCTTCTTCTGCATAACGTGATGTGAGGATTCCCAAGAACATTAATACAGAAGATGCAGAGGAAAATAGTGATAAAGAATCAGATATTAGAAAGAGCTTAAACAATTTTTTGTTGAAGAATATTGGCAAGCCGTCTTGATTGTTGCCTCCTGGAACGGTAAAGGCTGCAGCAAACATGATAGTAAGAATCAGAGCGGCTACCACTGTGCAAGAAGTTGTTGTATCCTTCATCCATTTCTCACCCTTTTCCATCAAGTCCTTGTGGTTTTCTGTAAACAACTCTCGTGGAGTCATACCTTTATTGTTTACAACTTCCTTGACCTTTGGAAGGACAATACTCTCGACCTCCTACATATGTAACACAAATTAAAGATAGTAGTTTACCAAAATATATATTGAAGTAAAAATCAATCAATGACAGTAACCAAGGACTTTATCATGTAATTAATAAAGGAAAATCAAATAAAACCTTAATTAATAGCTTCATTGCCAAAGCTTTTGTAACACCCGAGTCCAATACCCAACTACTTTCTAAAAATATTTTTCGGTTTATACGGATGAAAAGCCCAATTGAAATTTATGAGCATTGTTACATTGGACTATGAGCAAAAAAAAATCTTTTTTTTTTTTTGGCGGTTATTGAATAATTTTATTGGGCTTGCTAAGTAATTTTAAATCTTTAATTATTTTTGGGTTTGGGTAGAATCTTTTTATGGGTCAAGGTTTGAGGAGCAAGTTATTTTTTTTGAGGTTCGAAACTCAAAACTAAGGAAAAAGCCAAGTACATGAGATTTTCCTTCTGACCCCACGTCAAGCACATCGTTTTCCTCGTGCACGTCTTTTTTCCTAGGGTTTTTCTTTTGTTCCATATATTTGCATGCTATTATCTCTGCTCGGGGAATAAACTTCAAGCCGCAACCTTCAGTGAAACTCCACACACGGAACCTCAGCCTCCCAAACTCCTTAAGAGTTCACCACTCCAGCCGTGCACCACTGAAGGTAACCCCACTGTCGGTTTGTCCACACTGAAACCTCCCACGAAGCTGCACCCTCATGGATACCACCTCCTCAAGGCCAGGGTCCATGGTAAGTTTTGCTGCCTGTGATGTATTTTTTAGTAACCCTAGTATTTTTAGCTGTAGGGCAGGCTTTTAATTTCTAAATACAGATTTGTCCCTTAGTTGCTAAGCGAACTTTGAAAGTTTTGAACTTGTGTTTCTCTTGAGATGGATTTAGTTTTTATTTGAAACTGTATTTAAGTCGGGTTTGGAGTATTTTGTCAAGCCTATAAATCCTACTCTTATAGTATACTGTTTTCCTTATAGAAAATAAATTAAAGGATTTTAAACTGTGTTAGTTACTATTACTTTATTAAATATTATTAAGTCTATTATAATGAATAGAATATTCCTACCAATTATTTTTATAAACTCTGATAAGAGAATAAACTTTTAACGACATTTGAAAGAATGGATATGATATTTGTATTCTATTATTCTATAATATAGTATGGGTATTTTTAATTATTTTAAAATATCTATTTGTATCTATCTTTTTTCATGTAGAATAAAATATGTATTCGATTATGTGCTTCAACAGGTTTTCGATCAAGAAAATATTGAGAAATTTAGAAAGTGATAGCATTTATACAGTTAAGAGAATTTTAGGCTTTGCAGAATTAAAATAGGTTTTTCAAGTGTAAATACGGGTTATTTGTTCGTTTGGAGATTTATTCAAGTTACATGAATTTTTATAGGTGATTATTGATATTCGTTTGACATTATTTTGAAGAGATTCAAAGAAACTAAGAAGTTCAGGTAAGTGGAGTTTCTATACTAGACTTTGCATAAAAAGGAAATAAAGCGAGGTTGAGTTTTAAATATGCATGTTTTGTTTCGAAAAGAATTGTAAAAAACAACCTCAATTATTCGTTTTGGCATTATTCATGAACTATGTATGAAGGAGAAAGTACTTTTGTCATGGCTAGTATAGACATGAGCTTATTTTTGCATATTGTTTATGAACTTTGTAAAAAGAGTGAAAATGAGATTCTTAAAATTTTGTTGTGGTTAAGATGAAGATACTTTGATTTTGTTTTGTTGAATTTATGAAATGATCTGAAGCTACTCAGTATTTTGTTATGATATGATGTGTAAGTTGAAAAACCTTTGACATGACTTTATGATTATGAATTTGATTCTGTTGTTGCTCTATTCAGTTAGGGCCCAACTATGGACAATAATAGTGGTACGACCCAACCACATGTAATAATAGTGGATATGGCCTAACCACGGGTTATAATTGTACCACGGGTTATAATAGTGGATACGGCCCAACTCGGGTAATAATAGTAGATACGGTCCAACCAAGAGTTATACTAGTGAATACGGCCCTACCATGGGTTATAGTAGTGGTCTCTATTTGAGTGCACACCTTGGTGACAGAGTGATTATGTTCTGCCTAGTTATCCACAGATGCACAACCCTACCATGGAGGTTATACATGGACTCTGTTCTGATATGTTTTTTTTTTTTATACTCTGATATGATGATGATGATCATTTATGCTATACCAAAGGATTATTTTTGAGTAAGATTGTTTATGATAGTTTCGCTCAGATATTTTGGTACATGTTTTGCATTCTGAAAGTAAGTGTTCTGATTTAGCATTCTAAAGGTAAATGTTTTGTTCTGCATTCTGAACTCTATAAATGCTCATATTTACACCCTAGTATATGTTTTTTGCTTATTGAGTTGTCGATAACTCATGACCTTTTATCTCCATAATATTTTTCATATAATTTTGATACTTCAGCTGGGAGCCAAGAGTAGGAATTGTTAACAATATTTGATGATCGTTGAGGAATAAGTGCTAGAGGGTATAAGTAGTTATTGGGGAGTTTTATTTGATAGATTTATTATTTATGTTGTTTTGGTGTTTTGAGTTATGGATATTTATGAGTGTTGGATTAAAATTTTATTGAGGTTTTACTTCGATATCTTGATGGAAGAACAAGTACACTTGGTTTGGATAAATGAATTTATTATTTTGGAGTCCTTGGATTATATATGGTTGTGTTATTGGAGATGTTTTCAGATTATAAGAGTTAACTCTCCGACCCCTTGGGGACTGGGGCATTACAGCTTTATTGGCTAGATTCAAATAAATCATGACTTTCTATGAAACATATAGTGGAGGGCATATTCATGTATGTGAATGAAATAGGAGAAAAATAAAGAAAATTATTAATGCTATCCCTACAAGTTTTTTTTATTAAGTCTTTTTTAAATTGAAGAAAGCTATGTAAAATATGATATTAAAATAAAGAGTTTTTGTTTTTTAATTAAATGATACTATCATATGGCTTAATTTAAATAGATTATAAAATAGTTATAAAATATCTTACTCTAATTGAATATATATAGGATCTAAACTTCACTCCATTCACGTTTTTAATAATTGATTGGTACTTTTAATTTTCCCACAAGAAAACTGAAAGCTAGAACCATAACCCAAACTGATCAAACCCATTGCAAAACACGAGAAAATGAAAACCCAAAACAAAAAACACCTAATCCTACTTACCAAAAATATTGAGTGCAGTTCAGGAATATTAACATTATATCCTCAGCTAATATATATATATATATATAATACATATTCCCAGGCTCCCAGCTAATAGCTAGGTCACTAACCTATTTCTTAGTTATAACATATTTGCATAGTGCTAAGAGATATATTTCAAGAGTAATATTGTTGTACCCATGCCCCAAAATCAATACAATCTAATAAAGATTTGATCCTTGATTTAATTGCTGTGCTCAAATTCCAAATACCAAGAATAGTAGTCTAGCTCTAAATGTATTATCTTTCAATGAGATTCCTGGGTTGACTTGATGCCTTATATATTGCACCTAAAGTTCGGTTGTTTGCTTTTACTATATATAATATATATTTATATGTCTTCCCTCACCACATTTCGTGTTAGTTGTGTTAAAATAGCCACGGCTTGCAGTAATGAAGAAGAGTACATCAGATAAATATATAAAGAGAGCTGAAGAAAAAAAAAAAAAACAAGATAAATATATAGAGAAAGTGAGAAAGATTACCTTAAACCATTGTAATTCTCTTTGCATTTGTAAAGCTGCACCTGGTATGCGATCAAGCATAATGGAAACTGGTGCCATCCCTGCCATATGTAATATATTGTTGCCAGAGTTATCTCTTTCATATACCATGTTGCTCTTCACATCCAGTCCATATATAAGACTAAAGATTTTAGCTTGGCGGCATAGGACAGCATACGAGAATATATTTCTTGAATTGCTATCGAAGGTCCACAGAAGATCCGGATTCGCTTTCACTACATCGTGAACAAACTCAAAAGACCCTTCCTTGATTGAACGGAAAATGGCTTGATAAACGTTACCCTTAGACCTTCCTTCCTGATTTGAAATTAAGATTTCTTTGCACATATGATGCAGAAGTTGACGGGATTGCTCATGGACCAACTTCATTTCATATAAATGCTCGATATCTTTGTCAACAATCGATCACAATTGACAATTTAATCAAACGAATCAATACAAAGAAAAAAGGGATAAAAAGGGATAAAAAGGTTCAAGAAATTAGATAAATTTGGCCAATGAAACTTACGTACCCAAGAGTTTAATGAGTTTTGAAAATGGTCGGCGCAACAGGGCTCGAACTACAAAGTAGAAACGAAATTTAATCATATATGTACATATATTAGAAGATTAATGCAGATTGCCCAAGCCATGAAAGGCAGCTTGCAACATCAAAATGCGAAAAACAAGTGCAACTCAGAGGGCTGGAATTGGCTGGGTGAGGGGCATCACCCGGGACCGGCACATCCGTCCGTAATGGCGAAAGTTTTGGCGACAACTAGGGTGAAATGAGTAATCATGTTAGGTGGGTAGACAATGCATGAGTAATTCATTCTTCCAATTTCCATCCACGATAAATATTTTTAGTGCCGTACCAAACATGAGAAACTTTTTAAATATTAGCTTAATGAACCATTTTATGCCTGATTTTATTTCTGTTTGTGATCTACTTATGAAGGAAATATCAGCATGTCCACATCGCATGTTGCCAGTGCAGAAAGAAAAATAGTTATGCTATGCTAGTAATTAACACCACAAGATCTTGAGAGAAATGAACCTGTACGTGCAAAATATATATGATCCTTATTGCAAGCGAAGACCTAGCTTAACTACGTACCCAATGATCTGTTAGTCTTTACTGCATTGCTTTGGGGTTCCTCGTGTTCTTGAATTCTCAACCGAACGTCATTGGTACTTGTACCATTTGCCGATTGAATGTGTATACCTTTCAGATAAAAATGTCAATGAATCACAAGATTGGTAATTATCAAAAGCTTAAGCCAAATTATGAATGCATGCAATGCTTGCGTAGTGCTACGTCACGTACGAATCTATATACGTATATACATCTTGCAGCATTTAAAAAAGTAGCGAAAATAGAAGAAGCAGGATTTTAGAATTTTAGTGAACTTTAGTACTCGAAATAACGTACGTGATATTCCGCCTTGCATGTAATCCTTGGAAGAATAGTTTAAACTCATGATCGATCATAGCTGTGTGCTCATTATAATACTGGAACAATTTGATAAAATTTCATAAAAGAGAGGAAAAAGAATAACAGAAAGAAGAGTGGGCGTATACTCACAAGAGGAGATCCATCGTTTCCAAAACACGAGACGATGTCCACTTGGGAATGCGTACTTCATAGAAGCCAATGCGTATAGAGGGCTAAAGTTTTCTCTGTCCGGAGCAAGAACCAAACGTGGACAGCGCCGGATTAGATCCAAAGCAATATCTGTACGTTGTGTTGTACCCGTGCGTGTACATAAAGCAATAATTAAAAAAAAAGCACAGAATTAATAATTGTAGTGGAGATGATATATATATATATAGTTTGACGAAGATCAAGTTGTTACGTACGTACCCAAGGCTCTGGTATATATAGCTTGGGTACAAAGTGTTGAACCGTTCCAGCCCTTTTCTGGAAATAGATCCTCTAGGGGAGTAAGAGAATAAAGATAGCGAGCCATTTTTATATATCCATTTGCAATAGCCATAACAACTGGAAGAAGTTGGCCCCCATTTTGAAGAGCTTTTCCCATGCTGACCAACTTTTTGTTCTTTCTAAGCATGCACTTCGCCATCTTGTACTGTCCACTATATGTTGTCTCCATTAGAGCTGTGTCACCGAAATTGTCTTGTACTTCCAAGTCATGTTCCGACATTAGATCCACGAGCGCTTCCACTATATGGACATGTCCCGCCTCAACAGACACGTGAAGAGCGGTCTTGCCCAAAGTAGTAATTTTTGCGCTCTTTGAATTTGGTTGGAGCTTAAAGAATTCTTTTGCAGAGTTCCAATCACCACTTTTCAAAGCATTATGTAGTGGCATATACCCCATATAGTAGTCCGCGTTCCAAGTATCAATTATGTTTTGCCTCCCTGTCAAGTTTTCCTTGTTTTCTTATAATGAAACCAAACGTAATAAAATGAGTTGAGTCCATATGTGTAAAGTTAATCATTACAGAAAGAGAGAGACCTGGATCATTTGAGGAGCTTCCTGGTTCAACCTTTTGATCAGGTGCAATCGTTGATCGATCCTCTTGAATATTACTAGATGGGATATATGATGAGTTTCCCAGCTTAGCCACTGGGTTAACTCCTTTCGATGGTAGTTGGGTCATTAATTTGGGCAACGTATCCCAAACAGTTTTGGCGGAACTGATATGATTGATCTGAGATAGTATTTCCACCCCACATGAAATTTGAATTGCATGCAAAGCTGCAGCATTCTTCTTCCTCCAAGCTTTGAATTCCATTACACCATCTTCTGGTTCTGGAGGTTTTGTGGTTGTTTCGAAAATATCCCAAAGATCTTGAGCCAAGAGATAGTTTTTAATGCAAGCACTCCAACTCGCGTAATTGTCATTTCTAAGAACTTCAGGAACAATTGTGCCTGAGAGCATATTTTTCTTCACCATGTTGAATCTGTCGAAATCAATTAAGAATTTTATCTGTAATTATATGAAACTTGAAACATATAGAGATCACATCATGACACGTATTTCATTTTCCTGTTATGGATATAAGTAAGTTAATTTATTTTTCCTCATGGTATTTGAACATAAATCCTAAATCCGAACCTTAACCTTACTTTTAACTTTTCTTACAAATAAGTCTTCTATATATAAGAGTAGAAAACAAACCCAAAACAGCCCGACTTGGGCGATAACTAAAGGATATATATATAACATTCCACAAAATTTATGAAATATATTTTCGATGTCTAGTATTATCACAATTAAAAAACCATTATCGGTTTGAAGGAAATTACGTACTGATCTACCTTTCTTAATTCGTAAAGAAATTTTTGTTTTGTGGTTCTAAAAAAAAGAGTAATTTCAAAATATACCAAATGCCAAAAGCGGTATGTGCATTATTCGTACATGGGAATTATCAAGGAAATTAATTTATCCTCCGAAGATATTTATTTACATATTTTGTCTCTATCTCTTATCAGTATCATCGATTATTAATTGAAATCAATAGATGAAAATATTAACTAGTAATAATAAAGATAAATATAAGAATTCCGCACAAAATATATATGCATAATATGGTAAAGTAACATAACCCTTGAAGAACTCTTATAGAAACCTAAAATTATTGGATTAAAGTTTGGTGACTTTTTTCCCGATATCAAGCAAAAAACATGAAAATTAGTTACATTTGGATGTTGAGATGAGTTAAGTTGAGTTATAAATAGTAATATTTTATAGGACCCAGTCAACTTTTTTAGATTAAGATGAGTTTAACTTTTTAAGTTTATCTCTAACTTTTTAAGTTGAAATATATGAAGTAGATTGAGATAAATTTAACTTTTTTATAAGAAGTTGAAAAAGTAGTGGATTCAATCAATTATTGATTTGGGATGAATTGAGTTTGGCTCACAACCCTAGTAAAGCTTTCTAAAGCCACATTCATGAATATTCATGAATACTTATTGGGTTGTGGGCTGGACTAGCTAGACATAACATTGGGCTGAATAGGGCTAAATTTGAATAGGAAAATAATACTAGGCTCCCTAAGTTTGTCTCTTAATTTGACCGCTCACGTGTTTTATTTTATTTTTAATGTTTTTCACTTAATAGTTAATAAAGTGATTATAAGTGTATTGATGATTTTTTTAAATTTTTTAAAAAACTTCTAAATGTATTTTAAAAATGTTTAAAATAAAAAACAAAAAAATAAGTAAAATATAATTTGCACTAGGGGCTCACCAAAATAGCAAACTTTAGTGACATAGTAACACTACCAATTTAAATAGAACAATGTTAGGATGACTACCAAATGTTCCTACTAAATGTGCATATTAGAAATGAGTCTTTTTTATTTTTATTTAATCATTTTTTAAACATCCTTAACAATTAAGAAAAAGATAAAAAAAATTAAAAATTCACTAATAGTCACTTCCTTAACTATTAAAAAGTATGAGGGGTGTCTACTGGTGACGAGTGGAGGGGTGTCTACTGCCTAGTATAGTCTCTCGTGTGGGTTCTTGGAGTGAAATTTCTATTTCATTTCATTGTTAGGATGGCTAATAATTTACATGGTTCGTATAAGCGATGGTCTTTAATGGATTAGGAGAATGAAAAAGTGGTGGTTAAGTTGGATAAATTGGATGATATGATCTGGAGTGGCAGCAAGTGTTTGATTATGTCTCTTCTCATCGATAAACATTATAACTGAGAGGTGTTTAAGATCACATTGAAGAAGGCATGGCATGCAATCCATGGTGTTCAGTTTAGAGATCTCACCTCCACTCTATTCGTAATAGAGTTTGAAGATTCTCATGACAAAGAAAGGGTGGTTCGTGCAGGCCCTTGGCCTTTTGACAAACACTTGGTGTTGATGATGGAAGTTGATGGTAGCCTACAAGTCCATCAACTTCAAATTTTTGAGGCACAGTTCTGGATCTGCCTTAATGATCTTCTTCTAAGAGCCAAAAATGAGTACATTGGTAATCTGGTTGGTGGAAAAATTAGACGGGTAGAGGAAGTAGATGTGGAAAAGGGTGAGGTGGCTTGGGAAGCATATTTGCGAGTTAGGGGTTAGAGTCACAATTGATATTAGAAAGCCTCTTATGAGGGGGTATGAAATTCTCATTAGGGGAGGGTGATCCAATCTGGGCCCGATTTTCTTATGAGCGTTTACCCAACTTCTATTATTGGTGTGGGCTTCTAGGGCACATTGACAAGAAGTGTGGCTCGCGTGAGATGGAGAAGGAAGGAGGGGTATTGTTGTATGGTGATTGGCTACGGGCGTCAAATTTTGGTGACAAATTCAAAACTGGGAGGTTCCAGGATAATCAAGAGTCTCGCAGACTGACTAGAAAGCCGCCGTCAATGTTTCAAACAGGACTAGATAGGGAGGCAAGTGGTGGTTCATTGGTAGATTGCAGTAAGTCAATTGATGTTGGCCATTCTAAAGTCCTAGTTTTAACTGCGATTAAGAATTTGGTGAATAGGGCGGAGACAATTTTAGGGGTAGAGGAGTTAAAGGGGGAGACGTGAAGGACATGTTTTGGATTTCTTTGGGAAGCAGTTACAGAAGGGGCCTGAAATCTCTTGGACAGTTGTAGAGGTTATTCAAATGGTTCAAGAGGAAAATGGACATGAAGGAAACATGAAATGGAAACAGAGGCTTTGTGCTGAGTTTTATGACATTGGGCCTATGACTTCAAGTTGGCCTAAGGTGGAGGGGCTCGTATCATGTGGACTTGATGTGCATACAAAGGAGGCAGACCATGAAGAAAATCTAGAAAGTGTGTTGCAGTAGAAACCCAATGGGTCGGATGGCTGAAAGTGGAAGCATCTGTCATTTTTGCATGAAATGGCAACTTCTAAATCTGGTTCTTCTCAATGGCTTCACCTTCTTAGAAGTAAAAAGGAGAAGGGGCATTTTGAAACAAAGGGTGTTGCAATAAGACAATCGTAGAGAGGGGTTGTGGCTAGTTTGGAGGTTGCTGTCAATCATGAACCTGAAGCTATTAGATCGCCTTGTTGAGATCAATGAAGACCCTGAGTTGGAATTCCCGTGGGCTTGGGAACCCACAAGGCATTCTGACCTTTTGCGATTTAGTAAAGCGGGAAGTTCTGGAGATCTTGTTTTTATAGGAAATAAGATTAACAGCTTGTGAATTTGAGGTATGTAAGTTTCAGCTAGGGTTTTCGAATTACTTGGCTGTTGATTGTATTGGTTG
Organism: Carya illinoinensis; assembly: GCF_018687715.1. Classification (NCBI taxonomy): domain Eukaryota; kingdom Viridiplantae; phylum Streptophyta; class Magnoliopsida; order Fagales; family Juglandaceae; genus Carya; species Carya illinoinensis. The sequence continues at coordinate 28,101,103 of NC_056752.1, read as the reverse complement.
AAAGGAGGAAATGATGTTTGCTTATCTGTTTTGAATTATTCCTACTATCATATTGATGTTGCTATTGAGAATGAGCCTGCCAAGGGGTTATGGTTTTTAACTGGGATTTATGGGCACTCAGTTGTTAATGAAAGATTTAAAACCTAGAGATTACTAAGAATTCTTTGTAGGAAGCATGATGAACCATGGGTTGTTTAGGGAATTTTAATGAGTTATTGTACCATCATGAGAAATGGAGAGGAAATCCAAGGACTCAATGGAAAATTTATGCATTTTGAGGGATGGTAGATGACTATGCTTTGAAAGATTTGGGGTTTAGAGGGCATAAGTTTACTTGGAGTAATCATAGGGGGTTCTAATTGTGTTTATGAGAGATTGGATAGACCTTTGGTGAACTTGCACTGGTTGAACATATTTCCTTTCACTTCAGTTACTCATGGATCAATTGCATACTCGAATCATGTCCTAATATGGGTTAATGATGAGGGGGAAGGAAGTTTCACCAAACCAAAAAAAAAAGCTTAAGTTTGAAGCCATGTGGGTTAGTGAGAAGACCTGTGAGGGTGTTATTAAAAGAGTTTGGAGGTGCGTTGATGTAGGTAACAGCATGAGGGATGTAATGGATATGGTAAAGGAAGGTGGAAACCCACTACACATGGAATAGAAACTGCTTTGGGAATGTGTAGAAGTAACTATTTTTGGCCAGGAAGCATATCGAAAGGGTACATGATCTTAGTTCTTTTGGGGACAATATAGAGGAGCTTAATTTGGCCCGAGATGTTAAAAAAATGGCTAGATATGAATGAATTGATGTGGAAGCATAGATTTAAAGTGTTGTGGTTAAAGGAAGGGGACCAAAATTCAAGATATTTCCATATGAAGACATCTCAAAGGCGAAAAAATGAATAACTTGGTGAGAATTAAAGATGGTAATGGGCTATGACAGTTTGGTGAGCAGAGAAATAAGATTATTCTTGATTATTTTAAGGAACTTTTCACAAGTTCAAAGCCGATGGGTTCCACTGATTTTCTATGTTCTATTGCTGACAAAGTGACACCCTCTATGAATGAAGACCTAGCTAAACCATCACTGAAGCTGAGGTTAGTGTAGCTTTGGCATAGATGCATCCTATTAAAGCCCTTGATTGATGAATCAATTGGATGGAGGGATATGGACAAGATTAGGTCTCACTTGATTAAGAGTTGTTTTAGCTCTTTTACTTATGTACATAGGGAGGATAATATGACAACTCACAAACTTGCTAAGAATGCATGAAATGTTGAGCATTGTGAGATTCGGGAGGATTTTATTTTAGACTTTGTTTCTCAAACCATATGGTTTGATAAACGTCTATAATCTTTATTATCAATAAAGTTTGATTTTTTATTAAAAAAAAGTTAATAGAAAAATAAAAAATAAAAAATATGAATAGACATGTTCAATAGACACTATTATCATTTTCCATTTAAATAATAACAAACCAAAACACAATTAATCCCAACTATAAGCCGGAGACATAACACACTTCCTCTCTTGAGTCTCTTCTTCTACCTTTCTTCGTCATTCTTTATTTCTTCCTTGTAATTTCTTCTGTCACCTCCTCGTGTCGTCGTCATTACTCCACCAGCAAGCGTCTTCCCTCCTCTCTCTTTCCATCTATCACTCTCTCTCTCTATACGGTTTGATCTCCATTACTCTATCTCTATCTCTCTCTCTCTAATTCCCCCCATTGGTCATGCCGTCGACTACCTGTTGTCCCTCTTCTTTATCTCTATGTGAAACCCCTTACGAATTCAGACGACCCTTGTACCAAGAGCCACTTCTCACCCACTCTCCATCATCGTACTGGTAGTTCCCAAGCCCTCAAGCCTCCCCTCACAATGGCGCACCAACCCTAGAGGAGGATTTGGGAGCACCAGTGTTCATCCAGAGATTTTCTTCATCGCACTAGGTAATTGGCTGTCTGGGTAGAGCTAAAATATGAGTGCCGATGAGATTGGATGATTATGCTTGCATACTGTTCATATCTTCCCCCTGCGCCTCTGTTGCACAGTTTATTAAGTTGGTTTGTTGTTGGTCTCTGGTTTTTTGTGCTGATTTCGTGTGGTAAGTCTCTCCTTGTACCACATGTTGTCCTCTATGTATTGTTGAAGATGGGTTGTTTTCATTTCAGGTTGGTTGGACATTTTTCAGTTCTTGCAACAGTTTTGGCAGTGTTTTTATTTTTATTTTATTTTATTATTTTAAATATCTTTTGAGATTTGTTGTCTAGGTTGATTTCTGACATAATATTATTTTGTAAAGAGATAAAAAAATTTTATTTACAATCTTTACTTATATGCACGTCTTTTATTAAAAAAAAAAATATTATTTTAAGAAAAATATTTTAATAATTTTAAAAATAAAATTGTTCATACTTATAAAAAGTAGCATTGCCCAGAGAAATAATACTCTGACTGAGAGTAACGTAGGAATGCGTAGCAACAAAGTGATTATACGAAGACCACACTTTGTTGGTTGCCACGTAGGCTTCACAACGTAGAACTGCATAACGTTTTCTCTCAGTCGGTTTTCTCTCAGTCGGAACGTTATGACCGGTTGGACTTATGAACCACAAATAACAGTTCACCTTACCACGTAGGCTTCACAACTTAGTGATGGTGTGACCGCCTTCACCCGATTCCACGCCATCTACTTCGCCCCTCTCGCACGAAAGCTCTTTGGTCACTTACAGTCCCGCTTCCTCTCGGCCATCTCCATGGACCCGATTCCTCTTGCGACAGTGGCAGGGAAAACCGAAAACGACAGCCCCCTCTCGCGACAGAATCTTGGTTGTCTCGTGGTTGAGTTGCTTTACAGAAAAAGAGAAAATAAAAGATCCAGACATGGAAGAGGGAAGGAAAGCTTGCTGTTATAATTCGGTTTGCAGTTTCTTTTTGCTGTTTTCTTCAACTTCTTTGAACTACTATCAACCAACCTTCTACGGAAGATAAAAATGAGGATGGAAAAGGCTCAAGACATCATAGAAGCGGAAAGGCAAAAAACTGGATAGATCCAAGAGGGTTACAAAATTTTCTGCTGCCATAGCTGCTGTTGCAGAAATTCTGCTGCACAGCAGCTTGTGGTGGATGTTTGATGCCTAAATTCATTGATCTGATGGTTGAGGATGCTGAGAATGGTGTTGTTGTGAAGGGGCTTAAGCAGAGGAGTTGAGGAGAGGGAGTTGAAGTTGCTGTCAGGTGGAAGGAAAATCTGAAATTCCTTAAGTTGAGGCCTTCAACGAGAAAATTTAGATGCCATCTCCTAAAGCACAGCATTTCTAAATTCGGACCAGAAAAATTAGAGAAAATTAGAGAGGGAGTTGAGGCCTTACATTATCACCTTCCCAGGTTTCGTCCACGAGATTTGCCATGAGAGAATCGCACGATTTTCCGACGGAAGAATTCCAAGTCTCGCAGCGAGTACTGATTGTGAGAAATGGATTTCGGTGGAAACCTGTCGGCATCAGACTGGGAGGTGGCGGTGGAACGAGAACAACTATTGAGCGGTGAAGCAAAGAGATGGAAGAGATGAGCTTCGAATCGCGATGGTGAGGGCTGCTTCGATGAAAGCGATGGTGAGTTTGGAATCGAATTGAGACGGAAGGGAGGGGCTCTAGTGACTTAGGTTTGTTATTCGCTGTGGGGGCATCTATTGTTTATTTAGTGTGATATCTGACCTGGCAAGTCATAATAAGAGCGCTACCTTTTAATAAAAATAGCTGGACCGCTTTATAGCGGTTTTGTTAAAAAAAATAATTATATAAATTGATATAATTTTAATTTTATTAAATTAATTTTATAATTTAACGAAACACGTTTGTGGCGAGGGAATTTTTCTTTTATAAATGCAGTTTGGAAATCAAGTGTTGGCTGGTTGTGGTTTTGCCCTCGTGACAAAGCTCGGGATATAATTAAGGAGTTGAGCCTCTGTTCCTCTCTGTGTATGAGTGAGTTTTCCTTCATTATTTTGTTGTTTTATGACATGTAAAGAGAGATGCGGGTTATGTTGATTAATATTTGAAATTGTTTTTTGAGTTTCATCTTTAAGGTACTTGTGACTTATCACTTCTCTGTTGTCAGCATGATTTTTTTTTTTTGAAAAAGTTTTTATGGTTTGCAGTTGAACAACTAGTATTTCTCTAGGAAATATATTTCTTTCTAGATTTCATGCATGTATTATGGGCTATAGTGATGCTGTGGCATGTTGTTTTATCACTGGCGATACGTTCCAATATGGCATCTGATTATTTTTATTCAAGTTTACAATCATGGTAGCTCTGTGATCTGGTTTTGGTATGAATACGGCTGTTGAATGATATCTCAGCTTGACAAATTTTGAATGTGCAGGCAGAAGGTGACATTTTATTCAAAATTTGTTATATCAACGTGAATGCTCTAAGAGGGAAAATAAAAAGTACAGAGCAGCATGTAAGTAATGAAAAAAAAGAAAAGAAAGGAACAATGGTGGGATGGATGACTTCCCCCAGCAAGACCAAATTCATAATTATCATGTACGTGAAAAATAGTTACAGTTAAAGAACTTTAGCATACGATAAAAGAAGTAAAAGTAGACACTAACCTTCCCCCAGATTCACTTGCCGATCGTTGAGTACTCAAATTTGAAGCCTGTGTGATACAACGTCCAAAATAACCAGTAAAAATCCCAAACTATATATTTACAAACTCCACAAACTGAATATATAATTCTTCTATTGCTAGCAACAAAACTTGGAAAGCCGTCTACTTTTGTAGATAAGTGGTTAAGGTGCTTTTAAAGTTAGTGAAGATCAAGCAAGTTTTTGCATATTCTCACCACGCTACAACATTTAAGGCTTTTTCTGGCATTAAAATCGGTGATATCTTGAGTGAAGATCGACAATCTTAGAGAATGCCTCCATGTTGTGCAACTGACCAAACAGATGATTCATACGAGCAAGATTGACAATTATTTAATTATTTTTTGGGGTTTGGTGGATGGGACTCCTTGTTATTTGACGAGGGGGCGAGAAGTTAGTTTTTGATGATCTTGAGTCGGGATCTTGGGCTTACTTCGCATGCACCAGATATTTTTGGGTTGTAAATGCACGAAATTAAGATTTACAAAATATATTTCAAGTGGAATTTACAAAACTGGAAGTTAAAATTTACGTAAGTTTATCAAACAATATACATCATAATTAAAAAAAAAATTACCTGTAGTGACAGAATGAGTCTAGCTATACGCTATAAGCAAGCAAAAAGAAGATGATTGTGCTGAAATGAAATGAAACTCCGAGTCTCCATCCTTTTATAACTGCCAAAAAGAATGAAAAGAAGTCACTTGGGGTGGGAGGGTCCTTTGCTTCTATGAAGAGTAAGGTGGAAAGTCCTTTCCTAAGGCAAAGAATTTCTATATCTAAGACAACAGTCTTTAGAGGTGAGAGTATTGAAGAAGAATTATCCAAGCTATGGGAGGGCTTCAGACTCAAGGAACAATAGAAACAATAATTCAACTTGTTGAAAGAAGCTTTAAATCAGTCTGTTACAAGAGGAAGATTATGCCTTCTAGCTTTGATTATAGCTAAAACAGGGGATGAACAGGGAAGCCTCTAGAAAACCAATGTCAAAGATTTGGAAACCGGAAGGATGATATTTTTAAATAAGTGGGGATGAACAATTTCCTTATGGAATTCCAAAGGAAATAGATAGGGAAAGAGCGATGCAGTAAAGGTCATGGACGTTAGATTAGGTTCATTCTGGGTTCAATTACACAAAAAAAAAAAAAACTCCACTCCACCATTATACTAGCTGCTAGGATGATTTTACAAGATATATGAGTTTATACACTCGATCGAGATTTTACAAGATGGGTTTATTAAAAATGATCCTAAATTTTTACCAAGATTGGTGTCCATTCCGGCCTCTGACGTACATTACATCCCAATAAAAGGAAGACATCTTTCAATGCTAAAAATTTCAGACCCGAGCGAGGCAAAAATGACGAGAATTTACTATATATATCTGAAGATTGAAATTTGAGAAGGAATTACCAATAAACTACACCGAAATTTTCAGTCCAAAACATATTGCGTATATACACTTTTTGGTCGTTAGCGTCTTTGCTTGATATCGGGTATTTTTTCTAATTGGTTCCGGATTCTGCAGATATAGAAGTTTACAAAAAGAAAAATAAAATGTAAAACCACATCTTGTTTCTGCTATATATACTAAGAAAAGAAAAAATAGACGTCATTCACCCACTTTCCAGATCATGTTTATAAATGCCAAGTTCTGTCATGTATCCTGACTTCTTTAGTGAAAATTATCCATTTGTCCTATACGTAACTGCCATAAAACAAAATCCAACAGCCCATCGAATTGAAAGATACCGGCCCAGCTGCAATGTGGTAGGATCCCATGAAGAGAAGAGTTAACTTAGCCATCCATGGGCTCATGCATGCCAAGGGCCAACTTGGCCCATACCAATTATGTTATTGTTTATTATTTATTTTAATTTAATTATTTATTTTTCAAAGGATCTATTGGGAATTTCTAAGTTGTAATATTTATAAATATGATTCTTAGTCTTTGCATTTACATTTTTTGGCAAATTTCCTAGAGGAGGATTATTTTATTTAGGAGATCAACAATCGGTGCTAGGCACTTGGGCTTTTTGAATGCAATTCGTGAATATCAAAAAGAAGATCACACTTGCAATTCGTGAATAGGTGTAATTCATTTATCTTGATTTTGCAACTTGGTGCAATTCGTGAATCCAAGTTGTTGTTATCCTTATTTTTATCAAGTTATCAATTCATGAGATTTATTTCAACTATTGTGTAATCTATGAATCATTAGTTGATTTGTTACCTTTTGTTCATTTAAGTTCTTAAGTATTTTACTTTGTTCTTGAGTATTCATCATTTTGTTCTTCTTGTTTTTTCTTCCATTGCTCATTTGATCCTTCAATACCCTCATTCTCAACCACTAAAGTGTTTGCCACTTTCCATAAATTCTTCCCATCATTCCATACACATCTCTTGCCTTAGTTGGCAACTCTTGCCGCCCTTCATCTAGTCTCACAACTAACCGAAACCACCTAGATTCCTACAAAGTAATTCCTATATTTTAGAAATCATCATCTCATCTTCCAAATCACATCCTGTCCCTTCATCTCCATATTCAGCCAACCACTTTCCCAAATTCAAACTCAAATTCCAATCCCAATATTTTAGGAAATCCAATCCCTAAACTCACTCAATTCTTATAATTACTCAAGTCAACCAAGACCCTCTCCACTTGCCAAAACCGAAACCCTATATTTCATTGATAGATTCCTACAACTTAGGAATTCTCCCTCAATTATCTCCGTCTTTTCAAATCCTACCAAAGATCCTCATCCGCTTACCATATTCAAATCCTATCATCTCCAAATCCCTAAACTCTAGGAATAACCCTAGACTCATTCAAACACCATCCAACCTCATCCTCTTACCATATCCAAATCCTACATTCCTCATATTACCTTAGTCAATCCCTAAAGTCAATGAGCAATCTATGCTACAGTCTAACCTTAATCCATCACTTCCCAATTTTGTAATCCCCCTTAGCCACCACCCAAAACCCTAGCTACACTTCACCATATCTACCGTAAGCATCATCCAAGTGGCACCAACATCAAGGGCAACCATTAAGTCATTTCACATTGCATCAAACGTACCAAATCATCACTTAGACTACCTTATTACTACTACATCATCATCTTCGTCATTTCATCACCCAAACACCAACCCTTTGTGGAAGGCCAAGTAAGATGGCAAGGTCATTTGGCCATCATCCTCACCAAGGCAAGCTCATGGTCTGTTAAGGACATTACCAGGATCCCTAACATTAATTGGTGCTTTCATTGAGGGCTACCTCGCTTGGCTATTTTGAGAAGCTCACATTTCTCTAAAGAGGTAAACAACGCGTTAATCCAAACTTTGTGAATTGGTTGGGGGAGACTCTCGTGGATCCCAAAATTTTTGTTGATTGAATTATTGATTGCACGAAGTTTGAGGGTTATGAAGGATGAATGAGTAGTGTGATTGTAGGGGTCAACCACACAAGTTGGTGGAACATCCACGGTTAGACCTTTTGTGCAAGAGGGGTCGACCACCTTTGAAGGTGGGGGACCCAAGGTTGGGCTTGTGAACTAAGAGCAAGCCCCACCCACCAAATTGCTAGCCATGAGTCTTGTGGTTCAAGAGGAGGAACAAGGTGGTTCCAACCGGGAATGCATAGAGGCCATAGAAAAGCAATGCTTAAGGCATGAAAACCTCATCAATGAGGTCAAGACTACCTTGGCGGAATTTACAATGTCCTTAAATGCTACCAACCGTGCGGTTGAGGAGAGTAGAAGGGACGTGGAGACCTTAAAAAGGGAGACCAATGCAAGCCTTGAGAGGCGCTTGAGAGGAGAATGGTGAAAACTAATGGACAAAGACCACCACCAAGTTCAAATAGACAAGGGCATGAGACCCTTGTAGATGGGGCCAAGACAAGGTCATGGGGTCCTTACGTGAGCTACCACAAAATGAGTTTAGAAGGGGTGGTAGAATTGAAAACAATCGAGTCGTTGTTGAGAGATGGATCCCCAATGTTGACCAACCCACTAGAACTCATAGTGTAAGAGAAGAGTATCAAGATGTAAGGCTTGAGAGGCCACCAAGAGAAGAAATTTTTGAGGCCAGGTTTAAGCATGAGCATGGTTATAAGAGGCCATATGGTCATGGAAGCCATTATGAGAGAAGAAGAGACCATCATGAGAGAGGGTATGATGTTGACCACCATGAAGATAGAAGGGGAAACCGGATTTATGACTGGGGACCTAAGAGGACAAATGTAGATTTTCCCAAGTTTAATGGGGGAGATCCATATAAATGTCTTGACAAGGTTGACCACTACTTCCATGCGTATGAGGTGCCTAGACATGAGAGGGTGTCGACGACATATTTTTATTTGGAGAGGAAAGCAAGTAAGTGGTAGAGGTGGATCCAGGACCAATATGAGAAGGAAATGAGAAGATTGGGTTGGACGGTTTTTGAAAAAGAGTTCCTCATGCAATTTGGGCCATCCCCTACCATTAACCACCATGGCCAACTTGCCAAGTTGAGGCAAGAAGGCAAAGTGCATAGTTACATCGAGGAGTTTAGGCAACCACAAACTCTTGTGAGAGGCTGGTCCAAAGAGGCCCTTGTGGGCACGTTTGTGGATGGGTTGAAGCCTTAGATAGCCAAGAAAATTAAGTTGAAGCAACCCTTTAAGATTCAAGAAGCTATGAGAATGGCGGAGATCCTAGAAAAGAGCACTAATATGAAGAGATGTCAATCTATGGAAATGAGGAGTACGGTTACTACACCCTTGCAAACCAATGTTCCTTGGAAAGACAATGAGAAAATGGGGAGTGCTTCTAAATCTAAGTCACTTGAAGTGAAGAAGCTTTCAAAAGAAGAGGTCTAAGATAGAATAAAAAAGGGCCTTTGTTTTAAGTAGGGAGAAAAATGGGGCATAGGGTGTAATAGCCTGCTAGAAATTCAATTGTGAAATTTTTATTAACTTTAGGAACCTCGTGAAAACCCCATAAGTTTTCACGAATCCATTAATCGTATAGGTTTTTATCTAACTACATAGTTAGTGTTATTATTTACTATGGTATCAGAAGTGTGTTTTTGATTATTAGAGATAGTTAGAAGTGTCAAAATGTATTATGGTTTGTGCCATTAGACTCGAAGGATTATTTAAGGTCTTATGGTGCAATAACATTTTTTCATATTTTTGGACAAAACGTCTGTTCAAAACTGTAGATATTATTGGATAAAAATATCTTAAACTAATTTTGTGGATATTATTGGATAAAAATATTGTAAGCTAATTTTATGGATATTATTGGGTAAAAATATCTTGAATTGATTTGTAGATATTATTAGGTAAGAGAGTCCTATACTCCACTCTCACTCCGGGTAAGAGAGTCCTACACTTAACTCTCATTTCGGGTAAGAGAGTCCTACACTTAACTCTCACTCTAGCCTCATCTCTTCCATATCTCATCCATAAGTATCTCCAGCCACCCCTCCCCAAGAAATTATCTTCATTTATACTTTCCATAACTTTTAGGAGTTCTTTTGCTTGCCCATTTTGAAGTTTTTGTAAGTATTTTATCATAAAGTCTCCTTCATATAAGTTGTTCCTTTTTTAGTCTAGTTTATGTGGATATCTTATTTATTCCATTTGAAGATCATTTGGTCAGTACAATATTATGTAAACTATAAAAAGGTCATTCTGGAACATAAACTGGAGAATATGTTATAGTTTGGAGTTTTTGACCAAACTAATGGATAGATATTGGTCCGAAAGTTTTATGGAGTATTGTTAACATGTATATATGACTATTGGTTGAGGAGTTTTGCATGATTAAAGGTATTGATGAAAGATTTTCTTAGATTTAGAAACTTAGAAACTGGAAGAGGAAAAACAGTTTCTGTTTTGAGAAAGTTTAACTCTTTGGTGGTCTAAACCTATTCCAATAACTTTGATAATTTTATTGGAGGATCATAAGCATCTTATATACATGTTATATTATTATTTTGAAGATATTTGATGTTAGTTTCAAATATATGAAATTTTATGCAAAGAAATATTCAGATAAGCCAAAGTGTAGATGTTCTTGGCTAAATTTATGTTTTGGTTAATTTTTAACCATGTGATCTTGAATTAGAAGCTTATATATATTTTAGGATATCTTTTTAAACCATGTGATGGTTTGGTTTGAAGATCACATCTTTATAAGTCATAGATCAAAAGGTTAATCAAAACAAGTTAGAAACAAAAATCAATAGAAATAGCATATGGGAATTTCGGCCCTATGGAGTTTTAATAGTTGTGATTAGTTTTAAATTTTTATAAATTGATATTTGAGTTAAGGATAAAATTTACATGAGGCATGTAAATTTTGGTGACTTATAGAGTTAGTATGCAAAATCCTTAAGTTATGGGTAAAACGGTCATTTTCCTACATGTAGAGAGTAAAATAGAAATTTTACTCTTTAAGTTAGTATTTTTCATATTTCAAGTTATTAGTGATTCAGTGCTAACTTTTAGAATCACTAATTACAGTTTCTCGTGATCGCGCTTAAGGTTTTATAAGAAACGCGGAGATCGAGGTAAGTTAACTTTTAACTTACTAGCAGTCTACTGTGTATGTGTGCTAAGTAAAGGAACTACAGTGTATGTATGCGTGTTATCATATATATCATGCCATGCCAAGTTATCACGTAATTATCTATTATACAAAATTTATTCTGTCATCAATTTTTATCTGTTACATAACATATTCTGTCATGCATTACTGTACCTTACAAGTACGTCATGCTAAGTATGTCATCTATTACATGTATGTCAAGTCATGTAATATTCACTGTTGCAAGTATTTCATGTTAAATATGTTGTCTATTATATGTTATGCCATGTTACGAAATGTTTCTATCTCAAGTTGGTCATGTATTTCAAGTTATGTTCAAGTCACGTTATGTTACGTTAGGGCTTCAGTCCTTTCGTATTCTAGTCACATTTCATTTTGAGTACATTCAGTTTCGTGGGGTCCACAACATCTGTGGCACACGAAGTATGGGGTTACAGCAATTGTGACGCATATACTACGTGAGACACAGCAATTGTGATGTGTAAAATACATGGGGCCACAACAACTGTGGAGTATGTATTTACACGTAGAATACATGGGGCCACAACAACTGTGGAGTATGTATTTACACGTATAATACATGGGGCCACAACAACTGTGGAGTATGTATTTTTCATGTTAAGTCAAGTTTGTGTAGAATACATGGGGCCACAACAACTGTGGAATATGTATTTACACGTAGAATACATGGGGCCACAACAACTGTGGAGTATGTATTTTTCATGTTAAGTCAAGTTTCAGAACAAGTTCATGATAAGTCAAGTTTCATATCACGTTCATGTTAAGTCAAGTTTCAGAACAAGTTCATGATAAGTCAAGTTTCATATCACGTTCATGTTAAGTCAAGTTTTAGAACAAGTTCATGATAAGTCAAGTTTCATATCATGTTCATGTTAAGTCAAGTTTCAGAACAAGTTCATGATAAGTCAAGTTTCATATCATGTTCATGTTAAGTCAAGTTTTAGAGCAAGTTCATGCTAAGTCAAGTTTCAGATCAAGTTCATGTCAAGTCAAGTTCAGTTCATATTTTAATTTAAGTTATGTCAATTATGCTATGTTGTACGCCAAGTTATGCTTTAATTACTTATGAATTTGATTATGCAATTATGCTTTTACTGTCATCCATGCATCATTAACTTGTGTGGAAGTTTTTGTTAACTTGCTGAGATTTGTAATCAAATCTCATTGTGGTAGTTCCAACTACCATTCTTCCCGAATGGTAGATTTTGTTACAGGACCTGAAGGAGAATCAGAAGCTGACCAACTAGACACTGCGTACAACTAGATGATGCGACGTCAATGTTAATATAGTAGTTAACGTAAATTACTACTTGTACTATGGAGTTGCATCTCTAGTACTTTTTGGATCATAAGCATTTTGGACTAGTGTTATGATCTTAGTTGTTCAATGGGTCTTTATGTATGAAGTATCTTTTAAGCATTTGAGATATTTTTAATTTGGTGCATAGTATTGCTAAAGAAAAAAATTATCCACTGCGAATATTGCATAATGTTAGATGCATGTTAGGAATATTGCATCTTATATGTCATGAATGGGGGCAGGTAACCTTGTGTTGCATGTCTCGACGCTTCAAATGTTCGTCCGATCCCAAATAGAATTTGGGGGCGTCACATAGGGCATAAATGTAGATCAGGACAAGTGTACATGTTGGTTGATGAGAGAAGCGAGGAAGTGGATGATGGTTATTTTTTGGAATCCTCTAGCCAAGAGTACAACCAAGAGGAGACCAAAGTGAATAAAAATTATGATGAGGCCGAGTTGTACCTTAATATCTTGTTGGGGACCCAAAAACATACCTCCATGAGGGTAATAGCATGGATAGGAACAATTGAAGTCCCTTTATTGGTAGATAGTGGCTCCACACACAACTTCATCAACTCCACCCTTGTTGCCAAGGTTGGGTTGAATCCGATTACTATAGAGCCATTTGAGGTAAAGATGACTAGTGGAGACAAGATGAAATGTGAAGGGCTAGTAAAAGAAGTAAAAATGAATGTGCAAGGAGTGAGAGTAGTGGCAGATTTACATATACTTCATTTGGTAGAGCTTGATGTTGTATTGGGCAACCCATGGCTCAAGGGCCTTGGAAGAGTAGTGCTTGACTACAACAAAAGGACCATGAAATTCAAGCTAGGGTACAAGAAAAATGTATGGGTAACTTTAGCATCCAAGGAGGTCAAGTCGGGTGAGGTCTCAATGTTAGAAAAGTTGGGCAAAGGAGGGGCACATTGTTTTGCCATGGAGATGGCTAAGAAAGAGAATGAGGAAAGGGCATGGACATTTTCAAATATAATCCTTGAGGGCAAGGATGTTCTTGAAGAGAGGGGGAATGGTAGGACCCCATGAAAAGAAGGGCCAACCTAGCCCACCCATGGGCTCATGCATGCCATGGGTCAACTATGTTATTACTTATTGTTTATTTTAATTTAATTATTTATTTTCTAATAGACCTATTGGGGGTTTTCAAGTTGTAATCCTTATAAATAGGACCCTTAGTCTTTACATTTTCATCTTTTGAAAAATTCACTAGAGGATGATTATTTTGTTTGGGAGATCAACAATCGGTGCTAGGCACTTGGGCCTTTTGGATACAATTCGTGAATCCCAAAAAGAGGATCACACATTGCAATTCGTGAATATGTGTGATTCATTTATCTTGATCTTGCAACTTGCAACTTGGTGCAATTCGTGAATCCAAGTTGTTGTTATCCTTGTTTTTATTAAGTTATCAATTCATGAGGTTTATTTCAACTATTGTGCAATCCGTGAATAATTAGTTGATTTGTTATCTTTTGTTCATTCAAATTCTTAAGTATTTAACTTTGTTCTTGAGTGTTCATCATTTTGTTCTTGGTGTTCATTCTTCCATTGCTCATTTTATCCTTCCATACCCTCATTCTCAACCACTAAAGTGTTTGCCACTTTCTATAAATTCTTCCCATCGTTCCATACACATCTCTTGCCTTAGTTGGCAACTCTAGCCACCCTTCATCTAGTCTCACAAACCCTAGCCAAAACCACCTAGATTCCCACAAAGGCAATTCCTACATTTTAGGAATCCTCATCTCATCTTCCAAATCACATCCTATCCCTTCATCTCTATCTTCGGACAACCACTTTTCCAAATTCAAACTCAAATTCAGTCCCAACATTTTAGGAAATCCAATTCCTAAACTCACTCAATTCCTAGAATTACTCAAGTCGACCAAGACCCTCTCCACTTGCCAAAACCAAAACCCTCTCTTTCCTTGATAGATTCCTACAACTTAGGAATTCTCCCTCAATTATCTCTATCTTTTCAAATGCTACCAAAGATCCTCATCTGCTTGCCATATTCAAATCCTATCATCTCCGAATCCCTAAACTCTAGGAACAACCCTAGACTCATTCAAACACCATCCAACCTCATCCTGTTACCATATCCAAATCCTACATTCCTCATCTTACCTTAGTCAATCCCTAAAGTCAAGGAGATATCTATCCTACACTCCAACCCCAGTGCTTCACTTCCCAATTTCGTAATCCCCCTTAGCCACCACCCAAAACCCTAGCTACACTTCACCATATCCACCCTAAGCATCATCCAAGTGGCACCAACATCAAGGGCAACCATCAAGTTGTTCCACAATGCATCAAATGCACCAAATCATCACTTAGATTACCCTACTACTACTACATCATCATCTTCATCATTTCATTACCCAAACACCAACCCTTTGTGGGAGGCCAAGCAAGTTAATAAGGTCACTTGGTCATCATCCTCACCAAGGCAAGCTCGTGGCCCTTATTGTTAGGGACAAGACCGGGGTCCCTAGCATGCCATGTTTATAATCACTAAGACTGGACATGAGTTATTTTTTCAACAAAGGATAGGGATAGCTCGCAGGGGATGAGCCATCTGCAATGTGATGCCAAATTTATCTTCCATGTTTAGGTCTTCATGTGAGGCACCATCTTCGAGCTTCCAATCAAAGGAGTGGATAAAGGAACCCAACATCAAATGAATCATCCGAATCACCAAAGGCAACCCAGGACCAATTCTCACCCAGCACCAAGTGGAATTAGCTCAAAATTCTGTCCTCTAAGATCGATATGTGTCCCAAAGAACCTCTTTGGCACAAAGGAGATTGGGTTATCCCAAGTGCTTGGGTCTTGGCCAATAGCCCATGCATTCACTAATACTTGTGCACCTTTAGGGACTGTGAAACTGGCTATGTTAGTGTCTAAGTCAGGTGCTTTGCATGGGATTAAAAAGGGTGCTGTGGGGTGTAACCGAAATGTCTCTTTAACAATAGCTTGTAAATATGGTAGCTGAGATATGTCTGATTCTTGGATAGCGTTGCCTTTGCCAATGATGTTCTCTGGCTCCTCTCGAGCTTTCAATAGGGTTTTGAAGTAGCTCAGCCACTGAAATTTCCAAGTGGTTGCAGTCGTATCAGTACCCGCTACAAACAAGTCCTATTCATAATAATATTACATATCCGTGTTAGTTTAGGTTTACTCATATGCAGTACTTATCGTATATGAAAGAAAAGAAATACATCACACTTTGAAAGAATTAAGCAAGAGAGGATGATAACCAGTGACAGATGCAAAATACGAGATGTATCAATTTCCTCGCTGTTGTCTTCACTGATATCGAGAAGAGCATCTAACATATCATTGGAAGTAACATATCTAGGCTTTTTCCTCAGTTGCAACTGGTCAGCAATCATATGGTTAAAGAGTAGCATTATCTCCCCAAAATAAGTCATCATACAACTCCTTAGTCCTTGAGGGTCAATCTTCCGTAGTATAGGGAAGTAATCCGCCAAGTTGGGTTTTGCAGCTGCTTCCATCATCTACCTTGCGAGTTTTTTGAATCTCGTACCGAAATAGAACCAGGCCGGATGGCCAAATCCATCGAGAAAATGGTGCTAGGTAACAAGTTTAGTGATGTACCGAAGGCTACTTCACCAATTACTACTGCACAACTGGCTTCACAACATTTTTAACTTCAGAAAGAAGCTCCTAGACTTTCAATCGCTGGAGGTTTTGGTTGACATCAAGTTTCTTAACAGAAAACATGTGCAAGTTGCATATCTTTCGAATGCTTCTCCAGCGAGAAGACACCGGCATCCAAGGTAGACCAAACTCATCATGTTTATAAGCACAAAGCACGTTGGGGATGGTTCAGTTGGAGAAGGAGAGGTCATGTGTATGGAGAACTTCTTTGGCAAAGGATGCTAAAGAAATCACCACGGTGGTTATGCGGCCCAGTTTTAAAGACATCATGGGACCATGAATCTTGGAAAGCTTGGTGAGAGGCATGTGGGGTTTGTCACCCAGTTCAAGGAGCTTCCCAATGATTGGAAAAGTGTTTGGTCCTGGTGGACACTTCACTTCTTTTCCCTCTTAATAGTGAGTTGAGAGCATGAACCAAAATACAGGTGACAATAAGGCATAGCAGCAGACTGAACAACTCCATCTCTCTATCAAACATCTTTTGGTATGCCTTTGAGGGATGCAATGGCTACTTAGATTAGATGAAGATACTATTAATATTTATTTTTATCTCATCTTTGATAAGCTCGACATGTTTTGTCAGCTTATTATTATGTTATTTTATTTTTGTTGTTGCCTTCATTGACTAAACAAATCGGTTCAAACAATTTAGCAATAGTAAGAGAATAATTCCTCTCACAACTTGATCTTTGGACTTTTGGAAGAACATGAGTAGATTCCTTGTGAAAATAAATGGGAAATTATTTTGTACATTGTTATTGATGTTTAGGGTTTACTTTTCTTGACTAAAATTTATAATGTTCACAAATCATGAGATTCTTGAGCTCTCTAGTATAACCAAGAATCATAGACTACTAAATTCATATAAGTAGAGTTGTTTTCTCTTATGTCTGCCTCTCAAAAAACCATAAGATAACTGGGTTTCAAATCTCAATAGCGTACAATATATGCCGAAGGTTTAATCATATTGATATGGTACATTGATAGGAGAACATAAAATTAAAGCATGAATTATAGGTAATTTTCATGCAGTTGTTGCCTGCCTAGATGCGGCCCATTTCAATTGGCCATATAATAGCTAGAATTTATATATACTTGGTAAAGCTTGGCGGCCCATGTAGTTGGAATTTGAAAAAAAAATTTCTTTAGTTTCCCACTGCCATTCTTGAGTTTAAATTTCTCATGGCAGAGTTTGGTTTAATTAAAGTTCACTATTTTATATTTACTGAGTTCTTTATTAAGAGGCACGTATGTCATGTGAGTCCATTCTGTATCACCTTCTCTAGCACCAAAATTTGGCTAACCAATCAGTAGCTGCATTGCCTTCCCTATAAATATGAGAGACAGTGAAGTTCATCTCAGGAAGTAGAGTTTGAAGCTCCTCTCAGTAGTCCTCTAAGTACCAGATGCCACATCGATCACATTGCAACCAAGAAAGGAGCACCTTGGAGTCAATTTCAATGTCTACCACACGTAACCGTCTTCACTTGTAGTGCTTAACACCCTCCAACAAGGACATCAATTTAGCACGGGTACTAAAGCCATAGCAAAGATTAATAGAGAAGGCTAGTAGCAGGGAACCATGCATGTCCTAAATCACACCTCCTACCCCCGAGGATCCTGGGTTTCCGAGACTACTACTATTGGTGTTGAGTTTTACTCGATCCTGAGAAGGCTTTATTTAAACTGGAGGAATGTTTAAACTGTATCTATTAGCTTGAGAAAACTTCTGCACCCCAAAAATGCCATGACTAATTATCATGCCAATCTAATGTTTGATAGAATGCAATACTGCCTGAGCCGAATCTAAAATGCCTTCCATACGCGCTAAGCACCTTCGCTCCCATAGTTTCTATGATATAATAAAAGGCAACATACCCATAATAATCCCCATCTGAGATGAATTGGACGCACGCCAAAACCAACTAAGAGTTGTTTCATGCCATGTTCTTCAAATCAGTAAGCCCAATAAGGAACCAAAACTCTTCCATACCTCAACCACAATCTCCCCAGCGAAGAGGACATGATTATGATCTTTATACCTACCTTGTTGGCAGCAATCACATTTCGAAGTTAGAGGACTCCCAATTCTTCTAATTCTATCATCCACAACCAAAGCACCATGCCAGGCCTTCCAAATTTGGACCAAAAAGTTTTTTGGAAGCAATTTGTACCCTATCCATTTATGCCCCCAAAACAGAACCTCTAACCCGAATACTCTTGATTGTCAAGTTATTTTGGTTATAAAATCTACTTACAATTAAGGGAAATCAAGATAAAATAGTCCAAAAGAGAGATTAATTGAGGGATTCTTAGACAAAATCTTGGACCTTTGAAATTGCTAATTAAGTGGATAAATATGCTCTTTTACTTAATGGGCTGAATGTTCTGCTTGCAAGTGCTAAGGCCTAAGTCCTAAAAATGAGCTCGGAATCAACATATGGCCCAACCTTTGAGCCCAAACCCGTAAGGCTTGCGTGGAAGACCCTGCAGTAGCTCACCTTCATTCATCAAGAGCAATCGAGGGACGCCGCATCCCTTAGAGGGCAGAACCGTGAAACTGAAGGGATTCGGTTAAAAGAGAGAGGAGATGGAGATGATGGTAGGAGAGGATAAAAGGAGAGGTGGTGCACGACATAGGGGGATTCATTCACGTCCAATCTTGGATTCTTTAGCTCGGTTTTGTTTTCAGAACAGTTACTTTTTCCCTTACTTTTTAGGGTTTTCAAATCATCTATCAAAGGATGATTTGGGGCTAGTTTTTATAGCTAGGGTTGTAGAGGAAAGGGTTTCCTTCCTTCATTGTTGATGGTTATTTGCTACTGTTTTATTTGATACAAATCTGTTGCTATATGTTCATGCCCTATTTACTATCGGTTTGGATAAATCTCTTGTTCTTGACCTGTTGTAGACTCACGGCACATTAGGAGCTTGAAATAATCAAGGATGTATCCACTGTGAGTCTTGAGATGAAAATGGATGATAATGCAGTAAAGAGTTTTTCTTCATTCGGTTCCTTTATCTGAGCTGTCCTGTTCCTTATTTCTTGAATGTTAATATCTTGATTGAGTTAACATTAACAAATGCACCTAGCATTTATAACCTGATGATAGAGGAAACCCCGAATCTGTATCCCTAGTATTTTCTCTTTCTGATATACATTTTCTAGTTTTAAGTTTCAAAGTTTTTATTCATACCTGAGTTTTTATTGTCTCAACTTTAAGCATTGTTAATCTAACTCTTCTACAATTGCTTTATCCTTAGAGGAATTACTCCCTTGTTTCACTTGTCTCACCTCTAAATCATCCTACATTCACTACAATCCACTACATTACAACCCCTCTTCCACATTTGGGAACACTCCTCTTTCATAAAGAGGAGTTGTTCTACCATATCCTTTTCGTGCTTTGTTTATTTTGTTTTGCTCATTTACTATTTGTTGGGTTATGTTAGCCTAGTCGTCCCTGTGGAAATGACCTTGGGTACTCACATTACATTCTAAACATGCTTTTATACTTGGAAGCATTATTTTGAGTGAATCAACTCTCCCAAGCAAATTTAGTAGTAAAAATACCACTCTCAAATTTAGTCCAGATTAAGACACCTGCTCCTTTTTTGCATTTGGCAAGCGCATTGAGGACACTATCAGCTGTTTCCATTCCCACCATCCTATCTAATTATTCCACATTCCAGCCATTGTCAAGACAACAATCCTTCACTTGTAAAAGAAGTTGCTCACTTACAAGAAAATTTTCAGCAAGATTCCTCTAATCCAACCACTTATCATACCGAAAGAAAACATGTTCATCAATCTTCCATATGGAGTTATTCAAAATGAGGGGAAGACAATCAGGGCAGGTTTCGAAGATAAATCTCAACTCAAAATTCTCATCTCATCATTATAATTTTTTTCAATTTTCACACAAAATATAATAAACAATTTAACATTTTCAAATTTTAATTCAACTTTTTCAAATTTCAAAATAATAATAATACCTATAAATAATATTTTAAACTTTCATCTCAACTCAAAATTCTCATCTTACTTACCAAACCTACCCTTAGTGATCATATGCCAAAATCGAGTACCCTTTTGAGGGCCTAACAGCAACAAAGGTCAATTCCCAACATATTTGGAGCGGAAAAAGTTGGCCCAGAGTGAATCCTCATGCATCAGTTTCATAGCAAATTTTAAATGGGGCATATCATCCAAGTTTCTAATTCCCAAACCCCCTTCGATGGTAGGACGACAGATTTGATTCCAAGCAACCCATCTTCGTTATTTTGGTATTAAAATTGTTAGGGACTTGCAATGAGTCAGTTGGAGGGTGTGAGAAGTGGGCGAAAGTGCACTCTAAATACCTTATTATTGTATTAAAATTCTAAAATATGAATAGAAATCATAGAAATTAATGTGTATTCTTGAATTGAGTTTCTATTTACATTGTGATACTCCTAAGTAGTTTTTTATATTTAATTTTAGAGTTTATAAAAGAGCAAGTCAAATCCCAGTCAAACTCAAAAGAGGAGCTTCATGGGGTTTTGAGAGCAATTTGGATCAAGAAAAAAAATAAAACAAAATCACAAAAGAAACTATAAAAAGTCCAAATCTGAAATTTGCTAGGAGACAGTGTAGACATACCGTAACTTTCTACTCACATATCTGATTAATGAAATTCTTGATTAATTAGAAATTTATCTTAAATGGCTATAAATTTTTCAATAATAATGATTTCCAAATTCGAACTCCTGAAGCACATACGTGGCTGCCAAAATTAGTCCTAAAATTTAGGCAATTTTTTTATGCGGAAATTATGAAGACATTAGGGTTTCTTTCTATATAAGCATATCATTAGCACGAAATAGAGGGGGAGGAGAGGCACAACGTACATATTTGAAGAGATGAGAAAATCACTTCCATGGCTGCTGTTCACTTTAGTTTTCTCTGGAGATTTTTGTTATCCATTATATTTATAGGTAACTAAATTCTCAAGTAGGGTTAGGGATAAACTTGCATAATATATGGTATTTTTAATTTATGTATTTGATTTTGAATTATTAAAACTCTTTTGTTTTACCATTCTCAATTCATTGTTACTGTTTTCTTCTCCAATTAATCATAGAATTTATTCTATTTATAGATTCAGTCATACTTTTTCTACTGAATGGATTAGTTCTTTGATTATATTTAAATCAATTATTTATCTATATTGATTTAGTTCTTTGCTGCAATATCGCTCCCTGAGTATATAGTCATCGTTGGATTTTCTCAATAGGGATAATAATTTACGTATTTAAAAGTGATGAATGAATTTTCAAAGGGTTACATTTGGTTTAATTTTGGTTTATAAATTTATATGTTCCGATTGGGAATTTCAGGAATTGAGTTTCCAATTGAGTTATCCAATGAATTAGGAATAATTAAAATATTAGATTTGTGCAAGGGATTCCCGCTGTTTTATTGTTCATCAATTTGATCACTTTTTCCGTTAGTAACTTTGCTTCACTTTAATTTACATTTAAAATTAATTTTTATTCTCCATTAATCATTTAATATTTTCCATATTTTTTTGTTCCTTCTACTATTCTTTTAATTTGTTTCCCTGTGGAATCGACATCCCAAAATTGTGCTACAACTACCGCGTTATTGTTTTGGCGTAAACAAATTTTGGCACCGTTGCTGGGGAGACAGTAGAAGAATTGCTAGATAGTTTTGTTTTTTCAGCAGTTTGTAAAGGTAGTAACTTCGTTCTCTTTTTTAGCTTGTTGCATCTTTATTTTATTTTATTTTTCTTTTTATAGTTTTGTTTTGTTTTTTAGTGTTGCATTTTTCTCTACCTTACATGCACAGGTATAAAGACGCCTTGGGTCGATTTGCTTGTAGACCTGTGTTAGAGTCAGAGTCAGAGTCTAATTTTTCTAATCATTTATTTGATAATTTTTCTAATTCTGAGGAAATGAGTGAACATGAAGATCAACTCACTAGGACGCTCTAGGATTACCTCCACCCTATACGTACAACCACACCATCATGCATCATGTTTCTAGCGAATACTCGCTAATTGGATTTTAAAACAGGGATGATACAATTTCTCCCTACTTTTCATGACTTGAAAATGAAAATCCATATGTGCACATTAGGGAGTTTGAGGAAGTAGTTGCAACCTTTCATAGTCAAAATGCAACTGATGACATTATGAGAATTAAGTTCTTTCCTTTCTCTTTGAAAGATAAAGTTAAGAGTTGGCTATACTCACTGAGACCACAATCTATTGGGTCATGGAATGAGATGACTCAGGTCTTCTTTAATAAATACTTTCTCCAACATAAGACCAATGCTTTAAAAAGACAAATCTCTCTTTGTACAAAAGGACAGTGAGACTTTGTATCAGTCTTGAGAGAGATTTAAGGAGTTGTTGAGTATATGTCTTCACCATAGGTATGAGAATTGGTGCTTAGTGAGCTATTTTTATGAGGGACTTACACCTAGATAGCATCAATTTGTGGAGATGATGAGTTCTTACAAAAAGATCCTGATGAGACGATAGAATACCTCAATGAGCTTGTTGAAAGCTCATACTTGAACTAGGCCTAGTGCTACTGAGAGAACAAATAGGTCACGACTTACAGGAAACCTAAATGGTGATAGAATTTACCATCTTAGGGAAGAGGATAATCTAAAGGCTAAGGTTGAAATCCTCACTAGGGAGTTAGAGGTTTTAAAGACTAAGGTCTTAAACCCAACACACGTGGCTAATCATGCAGAGTCTTTTGGACCATGTTTTGTGTATGGCAGTGTAAATCACCTCGCCCAAGAGTGTCCCACATTTGCTGATATGAGAGGAATGTATGAGGAACAATGTAATGCCTTAGGTATGTACATGAAGCCCGTTGCACCTTTCTTTGATACCTACAATCCTGGGTAGCATAATCACCCCAATTTTAGCTGGAAGTCTAAAAATCAGCCTCCTGCACAACCCCCTAGATCATATCCTGCATCATATCATACACCTTCATCTTCTCAAAACTTCGTAGAAGATACTTTACATGATTTTATTGAAGCACAAGGCAAAACTAATCAAAAGTTTGAATCTTTGATTATGCCGGTTGTTGAAGAAAACAGAGAGATCAAGAGTTATATATCCACGATGATGAGCTCCTTGAGTGTGAATGAGCGTGGCAAGTTCCTTTCTCAACCTTAATCTACACCCCAAGATCAGCATATGGCGCAAGAAAATTTGAAAGAGATCAATGCCATTGTTACAAGAAATGGTAAGTCCTTACATATCCCAACAACTGATAAGTCAGAGGATGTTAAAGAGGAACAAAGCAATAATAGTACTAAGTTGCCCAAGGAAGCCGAGGTAATCAAGAGCTCAGTTAAGGTACCATTTCCTCAAGTTTTAAAATCTGGTATGCAAACTTTGGATTCTAGTAGTGAAATCTTGGAGAACCTCAGGCAGGCAAAGATTAACTTTCCTATTTTGCATTTTATTAAACAAGTTCCTACTTATGCAAAAGTTTTCAAAGATTTGTGTATAGTTAAGAGGAAGCACCATGTTAAGAAGATAACATTTCTAACAGAACAGTTTAGTACTCTAATTGAGCAGCGAATTCCTCCTAAGTATAAGGATCTTGGTTGTCCAACCATTGCTTGTAATATTGGGAATCATGAGTTTAGGCAAGCCTTGCTAGATTTAGGAGCTAGTGTCAATTTGATACCTTGTTCCATTTATTTGCAGCTTGGTTTGGGTGAAATTAAGCCAACTTCTATTGTGTTTCAATTGGCTGACAGTTCAGTTAAGAAACCGAGAGGGATAGTTGAGGATGTTTTGATCCAAATTGACAAATTTTATTATCCTGTTGATTTCTTAATCCTTGACACTAGTTCTGTTGTTTACTCTAATTCTAAAATCTCCTTAATTTTAGGTAGACCTTTTCTTGCTACTGCTAATGCTCTTATTAATTGCAAGAATGGTCTAAGAAACTCTCTTTTGGGAATATGACTCTCGAGTTGAATATTTTTCATATTGAAAAACAACCAATAGAGGATGATGAGTGCTACCAAACTTACATGATTGACACACTCATAGACAATAGAGTTCACACAACTTATGATTGTGATCCTATTGAATATCCCCTTGTTAATTTTGAGTTTGATACTATTAGTAATTCATCTAATATTGTTGATATTTGTGCTGTTTTTGATAAAATTCAGGATTATGGAACACGGGCATGGCAACCAAAATTTGAGGAGTTGCTTAAGAAAGGTGAAAGACAGATTCCTATAAGTATAGAAGCACTAAGAGTTAAATTGAAATCTTTGCCTAAGTCTAAAATCTATAAGGTTAAAATGAAAGCGTTTCATAGTAAAAATATTCTTAGGCAGAGGTTTGAGCCTAATGACCAAGTATACTTATATGATTTTGGACTTCACAAGCACCAAAGAAAAATTTAGTTTAGGTGGACTGGCCTCTTTGTAGTGAAAAATATTTTTGAAAACAGGGCGGTAGAAATAAAGGATCCTAAGGATGGTTGGATCTTTAAAGTAAATAGTTAATGCCTTAAAGTATTAATTGATAAGCAAGTTTCGGAAGTGGAAGACAGTCCACTTGTGGATCCGGTCTATCAATCTTGACCACACCATGCATGTATGTTTTTCTTTATTTGTTTTATTTGTTTTGTTTTGTTTTGTTTTCATTTTCTCTTATTTTCTTTCTTTTCCTTTTTGTTTACTAATTTTTTTCTTTTTTTTGTTTGCAGGATAGTTTCATTTCATCATTGCAGATTACCATCTTTGATGCTTAGCGAGCTACCCATGTCACTTATCAAGTGTATTCTACCATTTTCAGTTACTCCCTATTTAATTTTGATTCTTAAACATTGAGGACAATGTTTTATTTAAGTTGGGGGGTAGTGGTGCAAATTCAGTATTTAAAATGTTTGTTAGAACTCTGTGGCATATTTTTATGTGACGCTCCCAAATCTCCACGCACGGACACGGGAAAATCGAGACGTCCGGATGATGACAACCCGGGTCACCACCCTATCGACGAGTGCCAAGTGTGTGTAAGAGCAACAAATGTGCAAAAGGAAACATAGCGGATAACGAAAGTCATATAACTAAGTACCAAAATTTTTCTTAATATAATACAAGCTGTTTAAAACATACAGAAATAAAATATTACATAACACAAATATAATTTTAAAAACAGCTACAAAGCATAACTTCAACTTAAAACTCCGGCGGAGCCGCATCCTCGGGCTCAGCCTCCTCCTCCTTCTCGAACCCTGCACCAAAATCTACGGAACCAAAAATGGCGCCGCAGGTTAGTAAAATCCAAACACCACTAGATAAAAACATATAAAACTCAAACAATATGCATGAAGTATGCTCAATGCACATGTCTCATAAACCACATCTCAAAACCCATAAAAACATATTTTTCCACGCACGCCAAAAATTCCATTTGGCCCAAAACCATCTCAAACCATTATCCAATTAATCCGTATGCACCATGACCTCCCCTAGGGGTCATCCGCACACCCTGGCTCCAGTGCCACACTGCAGGTTACGACCACGCATGTGACACCTAACGAGCGATGCCCAGTTCCGCACCCCGCACGTTCGTAGCCAAGCATCCTCTAGCCCTCGCCAGCAAAGGGCCACGGAGTCGGTGCGTAGAGCGATGCCCGGTTCCTCGCTCGGCGCGTTCGTAGCCAAGCATCTCCTAGCCCCCGCTCCCGTCGTCATCTAGCGACAACTCAGGGGACGTCACTCCATTTATTCCGCTCCCAAATGACCAGAGGAGCTCCACCGAGATAATACCACATCCCGGCTTGGGGTCGTGATACACACGCACCCGAAAATCCACTTATGCCAATAAAACAGGCTTTTCTCAATTAAATAAAACGCACGTGCATGCACTATGTAAATGCGATTTCAATGCACAAAACGATCAACCAATCATAAATCAATAAATCAAGCAACTCCGTCCTCCATCCATCCGACCCCCGAACTCCTCGGACTCAATCCGGAATCAGCCAACCAACAGATAAATATTTATTGAATGAGTAAAATATATTTAAATCTAAAAGTAGAGTTTGGGAAATACTTACAGCGCTATATGGTATTTTTTGAAAGCTCGTGGCGTTGCAAACAGCGGAGGAAAAGCAACGTAACAGTGTAATTTACACTGTTGCCATGGGTAATAAATTACCCACTTTCGAATGGGAACAAACCAAGGCACAAAATTGATAGGGAAAGGTCTTGAGATATTTATGAAGCTAAAGGAAACGAGTTTTGGCCGTGGGTGGTGGTGGAAATGGCGGTCGAAGGCCAAAAAGGGGCTAAACGGAGTTGAGCTCGTGGGAGCTGCTTCGGCAACTGATTGAGGCCGGAAATGGGTGGTTTAGGTCGGCAAGAGGTAGGGGAAGAAGTTGTGAAGAGATGGTAGCCGGAGGTGGTGTGACGGCGCCGGAATCGGTCAAAAACGGTATGGCTTGGAGGAGCTCGTGGTGGCTAACGATGGCTCGGATGGAGGTGAAACTTGGTGGGGATGTTCACCGCTGAGAGGGGAAGAAAACTGGGTGGGTGGTGTAGGCCACGCCGCCGGCGAGCGGCGGTTCTGGGCTGCGAAAGCAACCGGCGACAGGGGGAAAAATAGAGCAGGTGCAGTGACTTCCAGGGGCTCGTGGTGGCTAACGGCTGGTCCGATGGCTCTGAAAATTGGTGGGGATGAACTCTGGTGGGAGGGGAAGAGAATGGTGAGGGTGGTGTACAACACAGCCGCCGGACGGCGGCACAATGGGCAGCCAAAGTGGCAGCGACGGTAAGGGAAAAAAGAAGGGGCAGCGTGCGAGAGGGAGGAAACGGGGAAGAAAGAAGAAGAAAAAGAAAGAAAAAAAGAAAAGAAGAAAAAGAAAAGGAAAAAGGGAAAAAGAAAAAGAGAAAAGAAAAGAAATGAGGTCCAATCCTCACTCTGGAAACCAAAAACAGATCTGCCGAAAACGATATTAAAAACCGTAAAACGACTAAATAAATTAAACACAACATCAAATAAATTAAAACTAATTTAAAATAAAATAATTTAAAATAAAAGAACTATTATATCAAATAAATTAAAAAGCGTCTTCAGTGAAAGTACACGTAAAAATGGGTCATCACATCCTCCCCCCTTGAAAACAAATTTCGTCCTCGAAATTTGCAAGATCAACCATCAGCGCCAAACAAATACAAGATACAACTACGAACATATTTGAGAGATACATAACATCGACAACTCCCAACAAAACCAATGGTTATTAACTTCAGACCATAAATTGCTAATATCGGCGACGCCTCTGCTTTACCTTCCAAATTTTCATCATATTCCAACCTTGGTAACCTAATAGCCACTTCCTGAAATTAACCATCAATAAATAAAATTTGCACGACCAAAAGATTAATCTCCCATTAAAACTCCGAATCACTACTAATTCCTCAAAATCGATACAAAATTTGAACTTCTAAAAATCTCCAAAAATCATGCTTTCACACGCACTCTGATAACTCACCAACATACATAAAGGCTATATCCTCAAAAATTAATATCATGAAGTACAAGCTCAATCCACACCTAACCACAAGAAAACGTTTACCACATTTCCATAGAAAATCATATACTTCCAAAAACCACAAATCTCCACTCATTCCTCAGTTGGCCATCGCTGCCCTAAACGAAAATCGACATTCCGCAAAAATACATCCATTGATTGATGACAGAAACCAGTACTAATCAACCTCCAGGCCCTAATTTGAAAACACATAACACCATCCCAAAATACACCTGTCTCTTCTAAAGATAAGGAACATCTCCAAAAGGCCCAAGTCCTTCCCGGCCAACCAACGAGAGCGCTTATAACTTCTATCCGATATCCCATACTTCAAACTCATTATAAACTACCATTGACATCACCTAGACATAATCAAAACGCTCTTGGTAACTCACCCACCTACTTGTACTCTCAAAAACTAAGGTTTTAGCACAACTAATTCCTTCATAGCACTTCACAAATAAATCTGAAGATAGGCCATACTGTTTAAATCTTCAACCATAAAAAACTATTAAACAACACTCATGGATCCTACTGCTTTATTACTTCATACACCACACATGGTGACCTAACGATCTCTTTCAAGTTAAATAACCATATCCCCAATTCTCCCAATTGGATACTTGATCTCCAAAGAAAAGTATAGCCTCACCAATTTAAATTCCTATAACTTCAAGTCGTAATTAATTCTCAAGATGAATACAACAGTTGTTTCAAACCATCATCCCAATGGGTAACCCGATTCGACTATAAATTCCGTTCAACTTACGAAACGACCCAGAGCCAAAATCTCTTGAATTTAATATTATCACACAGATTCCCCTTTAACTCCAACCAAGCCAAAAATAGATGAGACAAGAATCAGCACTCCCTGAAATCCATACGCACTTACCATTACTACTCATCGATCTCATGTACTCTTAGCCAACACCACAAATCATTCAAACGTACAAGTGATCCATTATTACATTTCCATCACCTGGACTTATATCCTCAACTCAACAAGAATCATTCCTGAATCTACTCAACTTATATCCTTAAATCAGCAACTAGCCATTGCTTAAAGTTTGGTACCGAGAATGACCTTAGACCTGCTAAGAATCCATTCCCAAAAGTCTGCAGATCATATAGCCTCAAATTCAATCGTATTTAATATCAACATAAAATCTACTATTTCCAACACCCTGATGGACCTATATCTTTCGATTCGATAGAATCATTTCCTAAAATCTGCCACTACAACCTCGGGTTAACAGTAAATATTTTTCTAAACTAGCTCGATATATTCAATCCTCAAAGAAAAACACGAACTAGATCATTACCTCCAATTCTCAAAGGAATCTATTCTAGAAAAATTTTCATATCGATAACTCAACTCTAATCAACCACATTTTAATGATTACAAACTAATCACTCACTAGAGTAGATCAAGCTACAACACTAAGTCTGTAAAACTAAGAACTCAATTCTTATTATAAATCAATCCTTCAACTCTGCAATTCTAAAATCTTAAATCAAATAAGAATCATCTTTCGAAACTTCTAAGATCAAAGAACTTACATCCCTTAATAGAACAATCGACTCCCAAATCTTTCAAATTCTAAAACATTAATAGATAATAAATCATTTTTTGAAATTCTCAAGATTGGTGGCTTTAATCCGAAACATTCACCTTAAAAGCTTGTAAAATCTAAAGCCCTATTTGCCACCAAATTACTCATCCGAATCACGAAATCTAAAACTTGAAACTTAATTATTTTCCCCCCAAAGCTTGTCGAACCTAACACCTTAATTACCATAAACTTAGTTTCCTAAAATCTATAAGGCCCCAAACTTTAAAACTTTGTTGAAACTTCATAAAATCTATCATTGAAATTTGTTGAACTTACAACCTACTACGGTATAGACCATTTCATAAACTCCACGGAACCAAAGAACTCAATTATTCTACTTCCCTAAAAGATCACCCAGATCATGCCATTCTCTCCAAGCCTCGATAATATAAAAAAAAAAACAAACCACATAAGGCATTCATCACGAAAGATTAGATTAGACCCATACCTGCCATGACTCCAGCATTCTGAGTCTCCGTAACCTCGCCTCCAACGGTACCAAGAGTCACTGTGCACATGAGCCTGAGCTAATTGCCTCTGGTTAGTTCTACCATTGCGACGAGCTCCACAGCTTTCTTGAACTCGACTAGGGCACTCGCGACCAAGATGCTCCGTCTGGCCGCATTCAAAACATTGGTTACTACCCAGATGACACTTGCCTCCGTGAGCTCTATTACATCTTTCACAAACTGGCACTCGTCCTCCCATACGCACTCCCGAGGCTGCTTGTGGTCGAGTCCCAGCCCACTGAACAAACTTCTGAGGCGAACCCGAACTACTTCCTTCACCAGTAAAACTCTGCCTCTTTTGTCCTGGAGGAGAGCCCATATTCAAATTATTCTCTCGCTCTACAAGAGTGACCACATCCACTAAATCTTGAAAAGTGGATATCCGGTGGCTGACCACCATTCGACGTATATCAGGACGTAGACCCTCCTGGAAACGCTCGGCCTGCATCTCCTCCGAGGCGTTGAGGTGGGGAGCAAATCACCCAAGTTCTATAAATTTTCAGGCGTACTGTTCCACGGTCATGCTCCATTGGACTAAGCTTGAGAACTCTCTTACTTTTTGCCACCTCACTGAAGTGGGAAAGAAGCGATCATTAAATTCTTTCTTAAAGCGCTGCCAGGTCACAGCGGCAATAGACCCCAATCCTTAAACAAAATTCCCTTAAACACATCCTTAAAGTTCGCTGAACCTACACTCTCCTATCCTATAGCCTCGTTACATAAATTCTACAAAACCTTGACCTCAATCATCTTAAGCGACTTAAAGCTAATCCCTCTCCTCATTGCTACGTGAGTTCCTGCCTTACAAAGATTGCCTAAACCATGACATTCCCTTCAGACCTCAACATCATACAAGCAAACCACATCGCTAAAAATTCAAGCCTACTACACTAAATGTTCTTGCCTAATAATAGTATCCTCAATTATACCGCCTTCCTGCCACAACACAACCTTTGACCCCCCTTAAGAAAAACAAATAAAACCAAAAACCCAAACCAAACCACATAACAAGAAAACAAAAAAAAGAAACCAGCATGCAATAACACAACTAAATAAATACATACAAGCAAATAAGCTCAAACAAATAAAACAATTAAAACATATTCAAAAGCAAATTTACTTAAAATAAATTTTAAAACACAACTTTAAAACATTCTGGTACTACCTACGGGACATGTGGTTTTACACAGAGCCAAACCGCTCTAATACCACCTGTGACACCCCCAAATCCCCATGCACGAACACGGAGAAATCGAGATGTCCGGATGATGACAACCCGGGTCACCACCCTATCGACGAGTGCCAAGTGTGTGTAAGAGCAACAAATGTGCAAAAGGAAACGCAGCGGATAACGAAAGTCATATAACTAAGTACCAGAATTTTTCTTGATATAATACAAGCTGTTTAAAACATACATAAATAAAATATTACATAACACAAATATAGTTTTAAAAATAGCTACAAAGCATAACTTCAACTCAAAACTCCGGCGGAGCCGCATCCTCGGGCTCAGCCTCCTCCTTCTCCTCGAACCCTGCACCAAAATCTATGGAACCAAAAATGGCGCCGCAGGTAAGTAAAATCCAAACACCACCAGATAAAAACATATAAAACTCAAACAATATGCATGAAGTATGCTTAATGCACATGTCTCATAAACCACATCTCAAAACCGATAAAAACATATTTTTCCACGCACGCCAAAAATCCCATTTGGCCCACAACCATCTCAAACCATTATCCAAATAATCCGTATGCACCATGACCTCCCCTAGGGGTCATCCGCACACCCTGGCTCCAGTGCCACACCACAAGTTACGACCACACATGTGACACCTAACGAGCGATGCCCAGTTCCGCGCCCCGCGCGTTCGTAGCCAAGCATGCTCTAGCCCTCGCCAGCGAAAAGCCACGGAGTCAGTGCGTAGAGCGATGCCCGGTTCCGCGCCCAGCGCGTTCGTAACCAAGCATCCCTTAGCCCCCGCTCCCGTCGTCGTCCAGCGACAACTCAGGGGACGTCACTCCATTTATTCCGCTCTCGAATGACCAGAGGAGCTCTACCGAGGCAATACCCCATCCCGGCTTGGGGTCGTGATACACACGCACCTGAAAATCCACTTATGCCAATAAAACAGGCTTTTCTCAATTAAATAAAATGCACATGCATGCACCATGTAAATGCGATTTCAATGCACAAAACGATCAACCAATCATAAATCAATAAATCAAGCAACTCTGTCCTCCATCCATCCGACCCCCGAACTCCTTGGACTCAGTTCGGAATCAGCCAACCAACAGATAAATATTTATTGAATGAGCAAAATATATTTAAATCTAAAAGTAGAGTTTGGAAAATACTTATAGTGCTATATGGTATTTTTTGAAAGCTCGCAGCGTTGCAAACAGCGGAGGAAAAGGAACGTAACAGTATAATTTACACTGTTGCCGTGGGTAATAAATTACCCACTTTCGAATGGGAACAAACCAAGGCATGAAATTGATAGGGAAAGGTCTTGAGATATTTATGAAGTTAAAGGAAATGAGTTTTGGCCGTGGGTGGTGGAAATGACGGTCGAAGGTCAAAAAGGGGCTGAACGGAGTTGAGCTCGTGGGAGCTGCTCTGGCAACGGATTAAGGCCGGAAATGGGTGGTTTAGGTCGGCAAGGGGTAGGGGAAGAAGCTGTGAAGAGATGGTGGCCGGAGGTGGTGCGACGGCGCCGGAATCGGTGAAAAACCGTATGGCTTGGAGGAGCTCGTGGTGACTAACGGTGGCTCAGATGGAGGTGAAACTTGGTGGGGATGTTCACCGGTGAGAGGGGAAGAAAACTGGGTGGGTGGTGTAGGCCACGCCATCGTCAAACGGTGGTTCTGGGCTGCGAAAGCAACCGGCAACAGGGGGAAAAAACAGAGCAGGTGCAGTGACTTCCAGGGGCTCGTGGCGACCAACAACTGGTCCGATGGCTCTGAAAATTGGTGGGGATGAACTCTGGTAGGAGGGGAAGAGAATGGTGGGGGTGGTGTACAACACAGCCGCCGGACGGCGGCGCAATGGGCCGCCGAAGTGGCATTGACGGTAAGGGGAAAAAGAAGGGGCAGCGCGTGGGAGGGAGGAAACAGGGAAGAAAGAAGAAGAAAAAGAAAGAAAAAAAGAAAAGGAAAAAGAGAAAAATAAAAAGAGAAAAGAAAAGAAATGAGGTCCAATCCTCACTCAGGAAACCAAAAATAGATCCGCCAAAAACGATATTAAAAACCGTAAAACGACTAAATAAATTAAACACAACATCAAATAAATTAAAACCAATTTAAAATACAATAATTTAAAATAAAAAAACTATTATATTAAATAAATTAAAAAGCGTCTTCAGTGAAAATACATGTAAAAACGGGTCATCACATTTTATGTGTCAATTTTTTTTTTTAAAATTTTTTTGCATCACACGTGCATCTTTTTTACATGTGTACTCATTCTCATTCATAATCATCTTCGTGAATACACCAAATCCACCATAATCAATTTTATTGAAGCATTCACAGATCCCCTAATGCAGTCATCTAAACTTTACGGTAAGATGATGGTTTGACACATGTAGCTAGAGAACTCTTTTGCTTGAGTATTCATGTGAATTTGGAGAGGATTAAGATCCTACAAATATAGTAAATTGTGATAAGTGTTCATTGATCTGTTGAATTGGACACTTCTTTTGAGAATATCATTATATGGTTTGTGGTAAGATGGTGGATATACTTGGGATATGACGAAAGTTAACTTAGGATCAACGTTTGAGCCTTTCAATCTAACCATTTCCATCATAGACCCCTAGTAGCCAACTTTGAGCCAATAAACATATTTAGTTTTTTCTTTTCATATGCCTATATCATCCATACCTCTCCACATTGGAGTATAACCTATACATTGATTTTTCTACCCTTTTTACTTCCAAGTGCATACTAGTTGTGGAATTTGCATTTTCTTTCTTTTGTTTTATCATTTTTAATTTAAAAAAAAAAAGAAAAAAAGAGAAGAATACAAGTTGCAAAGTCTTCAATTGAGTGAGCTTCAAAGGCAAAAAAAAAAAAAAAAAGGTTGGGTAGAAATGGCAAGAATACCAAAGTGGCATGTGTTTGTCCATCAAATTTTTGAAAAAGAGAGAGAGAGAAGAGGAAGAAGAAGGAAAAATATTATTATTTGATGATTTGAAAAGTTGGAGAATACATTCAAGTGAGAAGTATGGTATACTGAGATATTTAATCCCTTTGTATGTACTAGGGAGTTTTTGAATCCTTTTCATCTTTATATATATATATATAGCCTTGAACCTAAGCCACATTACAATCTTTTGTGTTGACCATTCTGATCCTAAGTAAGATTTCAGAAAGATTGGTGGAAGTCTCATTTGTTAGTATTCCTATCATAAGACCAATGTTTGCTTGTTGGTTGTATATAATTGCCTAATTTTTCACGAGTGTGTGTACACCTATTGTCAACTCCATAGAGAAAATCCTCATATGAAACACTTTTATATCCATAAGTTATAGAGCTGAACTTTTTGTTTGAGATGTTCTTGACGTTGTATGTCAAGGCTTCTGGTAAGATGGTTTGGAACACACACACACACTCTTCGGATTGCTATAGGTGAATTGTTTGTGATAGGGTTGTTGAATTCTTAATATTGCTTTGACATCTGAATTTGGAAAGTGTGACTTGGTGACCTTTGTGTGTATTTTTTTTGTCTCTTTCGTTGTTTTGGCATAAAAATTACTAGAGACTCGCAATGAGTAAGTTGGGGTTTGTAATAAGTGTGCAAAAGTACACTCTAAATACCCTATTATTGGATTAAAATGCTAAAATGTGAATAGAAATCATAGAAATTAATGTGTATTTTGTAATTGAGTTTTTATTTATAATGGGATACTCCTAAGCAGTTTTTTATATTTAATTTCAGAGTTTATAAAAGAGCAAGTCAAAGCCTAGTCAAATTCAAAGGAGGAGCTTCATGGGGTTTGAGAGCAATTTGGATCGAGAAAAAAAAGAAAAAAAAATCACAAAAAAACTACAAGAAGTCTCATGGGGTTTGAGAGCAATTTGGATCGAGAAAAAAAAGAAAAAAAATCACAAAAAAAACTACAAGAAGTCTAAATCTAAAATTTGCTAGGAGACAGTCTGGATATAATTTAGTATTTGGACCATAACTTTCTACTCACATATCTGATTGATGAAATTAGAAAGCTATTTTAAAGGTCTATAAATTTGTCTTTAATAAGGATTTCAAATTCGAACTCCTAAAGCACATACGTGGCTGCCAAGATTAGTCCTAAAATTTAGGCAATTTTTTTATGTGAAAATTATGAAGTCATTAGGGTTTATTTCTTATCCTATATAAGCATATCATTGACACGAAATAGAGGGAGAGGAGAGGCACAAGGTACAGATTTGAAGGGAAGAGAAAATCATTTCCATGGCTGTTGTTCACTACAGTTTTCTTTGGAGATTTTTGTTATCCATTATATTTATGAGTAACTAAATTATTAAGTAGGGTTAGAGATGAACTTGCATAGTAGATGCTATTTTTAATTTATGTATTTGATTTTTAATTATTAAAACTCTTCTATTTTATCATTCTCAATTCATTGTTGCTGTTTTCTTCTCCGAATAATCATAACATTTATTCTGTTTATAGATTTAGTCATGTTTTTTCTACTGAATAGATTGGTTCTTTGATTATGTTTGGATCAATTATTTATTTATATTGATTTAGTTCTTTGCTACAATATTGCTTCCTGAGTATATAGCCGTCGTTAGATTTTCTCAATAGGGATAATAATTTACGTATTTAAAAGTGGTGAAAGATTTTTCAAAGGATTACATTTGATTTAATTTTGGTTTATAAATCTATACATTCTGATTGATAATTTTGGGAATTGAGTTCCTAATTGAGTTATCCAATGAATCAAGAATAATTAAAATATCAGATTTGTGCAAGGGATTCCTGATGTTCTATTGTTCCTCAATTTGATCACTTTTTTTGTTAATAATTTTGCTTCACTTTAATTTATATTTAAAATTAATATTTATTCTCCATTAATCATTTACTATTTTTCCTTAGTTTCTTTGTTCTTTCTGCTAATCTTTTAATTTGTCTCTCACCCCAAAGTTGTGCTACAATTACTGCGTTATTCTTTGGGCGTAATCAAGGCCTCTGTCATAGGAACTTTAGAACAATGGAGAAACGGAAAGGTTCAGCAAATTGAGCAATCTCCTCCTTAGAAAATTGAAAATATAGTTTACCATCTACATACTTAGGCCCACGATGACACACAGACATCTTCGGGATTAGTTAAGGCACCACCAAGACGAGATCAACATAAGGACGTTGACCTGCCTCTACCTCGGCCACCATACAACCCCACGAACCCTAGCTTCGTATACCCAAAACTCTAGCAGAGCCAAAATATTCAAAAAATGCAAGTCGCACGCACCAAGTTTCCACTATTTGATGGCGTAGTTGTGTTTACAATATCAATCATCCTACTAGATTGTAATAAGAAAATATACATGCGGAGGGGAATTGGCCAAGTTGGTAAGTAATGCTAGGCAGACTTAGAAGTATCCTAACAACTTGTTAGAGCATCCCCATCCGGGTCTGCATATAGTATTTTTCCCTATAATTTGGGGTATAATTTAGGGTTTTGCTCATTTTTCCATCTCCATCTCGATCCCCATTTTGCGATCTGTACAGGAATTCCCCATATTTGTTAAAGTATTGTACATCCGCATCATATTCGACATGCTCGCATCTTCTTCTCTCTCACTAGGGTAAATGGTTGGTCTCTCCGTCATACTGAAGCACCATCGATTGTAGCTCTCCATCTCCAATTTTTGTAAGTGAAGAACCCTAAAATTACTCATTCGTATGTTTGCTTCCCCAAATTTTTTTCTATTTTTCTTTTCCTCTCTCTCTCTCCTTCTCTGTTTCTCTCTTCCATTTTTTCTTCCTCCCGACACCATGGTCAAGCCTGTGAGTGATTTGGAATTCATTAGTAAGGTACACAGCTTCAATTATTTGAAGTTATATCGATGTTTGAAGTCTTATTTATTTATTGCAGCTCTTGTTATTCTTTGATTTTGGTGTTGGGGCAAACTGTAGCTAGCTTCCGTATGTATTAGATCTTAAGCTCCGTTTTGCTTGCTTTTTTCGGGTTCTCTCTCTACTCTCTGTCCCTCTCTTTGTGCTAGTTTGTGATTTTGTTGGCTTTCTTCCATGGCTATACCCGAGGGAAAGGGGAGTGGCTAAAGTCTTTTCTTGCGCTAAAATTGGTCTCTGTTTCTAGATTTATTGGTTGTGCTGTGGTTTATTTTTCACTTTCTTCAGCTGCTTTTTGGAATTGAGTTGTTGAGGATTTCTCCAAGTTTTGCTTGTATAATCTTTTTTTTTTCATTTTATTATCATTCTTTGATTGTTTTAGTTTAATTCGACATGCTTTGCTAATTTATGAGAAAAAATCTCCCGTTTATATGCTACTGACAGAAACTTTGGAAAAATTGTTGGTTCTTCCTTTTGTTATGAGACCAGTACACTTTGTCCTTATTTCATGACTGATTTTTTAGAAATGTAAAATTATTGAGATATTCTTGTACAATTTTGGCCTGACACATTCTTGTCAAATTTTAATGGAACAAATTTTAATTGGCATAAACATTGGCCCACTAAGTTCTTCCATAGCTTCCATGAGCTACAATAGGGTGATCCATTATCCCCTCTCTACTCTGTTATGTTGATGAAGGCATTTGGTAGGATGATCTTAGCCTTGGTGATGGGGTTTCATTACCAAGTTTTTCAGTAGGCTATGATAATGTTGAAGGACTAGGTATTACGATTAGAGAAACTGATAAAGAGTATTAAATAAAAAAAATTTCGTATCACGTTAGAAAATGTACATATTAAAAAAAATTATTATTTTTATAATATGAATTTCGGTTTGAAAAATAATAATGTATATGATAGTTAAGATCGTATAAATATTTAGTAGATAGTGAAATTTGAAAAGAAGATAATAAGATAAAAGAGTTTGTAGTTAAGATTAAAATGGAAGAGAGAGAAAAAAATAATAATAAAAGAATAGAGAAATATTATTTAATATAATAGAGATAGGGATGGAGAATGAGATATAGAAGGTTTTTAAAAGATGAATAAAATTTAAGAATAAATTTAAGGAAATGTGATTTTGAGTTAAATTATAGGAATTTTATGGGGATCCGGATGAGGATGCTCTTAATTAATAGAAATTAGGGATTGAAATTAAAAAAAATTAAAAAAAAAAAGAACAGAAAGAATTGATATTTTCACAATTCAGTGATATTTTCTTGCCATATTTTTGCATATTTGCCTTCTTAAAGTTGTTCAATGCAATCAACATAAAATTTAGGTCTAGATGCCTCATATCAATTTGGGTTTGCATCATGTCACTTAGGTAGATTTTGACTTGATCAAGGTGATTTTAACTAGTTAACTAATTCCCATTTTAATATATAGATGGTGCTACAATTATATTATACACATCACTTGCAATTATGACAATTATTTATTAATATTTTCTATACCTTTCTACATTTATAGATATGGTGGGTGGCGCCAATAAATCTCAAATTCAAAATATATAGGTATGAATCTATCTATGCTTGTGTTTGTCTATGTAGGATTATTATGGTAGCACCTTCTTAGGTGGGAACTAGACATGAGGACCAAGAAAGCGGGTAGCTGCAGTCACACCCATAGGTCGGGTTGGAGCCATAGACTAGACTTGAGCTCACTAGGGAATTCAATGAATTCTTGCGTATCTAATACCAATAGTGTAAGCTAGTGATGAGATCTTTCATCTTTCTGACTTTATCAAGTAAATCAATTAATAGCTATTAATTTGGTAATGCTACATCATGCTATTTTTTTTAATTGTACTGTATTTCAAAATTAGTTATGTGTTAAAAAAAATAATAGTGATGTGTTTACGCTCCGACTTATAAAGTTATAGTCTATACATAAAATTAAGCCTAATTATTTATTGTTGAGATTACAAAAAGGAGTGCTTCAAAGGAGTGAAGCACTCTTTTGTCCACTAATAAATGACAAGGAAACAAACAACGGAATGCCGCAAGTGCAGGCCATTTGTTTCTTATAAATACAAGGATACTATGGAGGAAGATTCATATGGTTCAAGTAGACACGATTCCTTTCTCCTTCATGGGGCACGTGCGTCCTTTTTATTTTTATTTTTTTTGAGAAATACATACTAGGCTTTTATAAATTTGAATAAGACATTACCAGATGTTTGATACAATCTTGAACAGTGTCCATAAATACAGAATCACAAACTAAACAAAGTGCAGCTTTTGCTAGGAGGTGTGCCACATGATTAACATCTCTTTTCACATAAAAAAAGTCTCAAGACATAAAAGTAGTTGACGGCAAAGCTCGAGTATCCTGTAAGAGATGACCACAAGTACTATAGAAACCTTTCGATTTTTTAATGAAGCTCACAACATTTTAGCATCTCCCTCAAAGATAACTTTGTCAAAACCTAGTCCAAACAAAAAACAACAGACAGGAAAAGCTCCATAGGATTCAACAATATGAGGTTTAGGAGTTTACGATTTTGGAATTTGCTTTGAAGCTATTACACAACCATTTCAATCACGTAGGATAATTCCAATACCCATTTTATTTCTTTTATAGACCAAAGAAATATCCCAATTTGCCTTTATACAATTTGATGTTGGGGCTTGCCAAACTTGAGTAGGAACTTGCTATTGTAGAGTAATGGGAAGCAAGGGTTAAGTAAATCTTCCAAAGAGATACCATCTGAAACAAATGAGAAGGATGTTGGAAAATATCATCATATAGAAATTTATTTCTTCTCATCCATAATAGTCTATCAATAACCATAAATAGCTCAAAATCGGTAACTTCTAAACACCCCTCCAGATAAATATCTAATTCCATAAAGCTTAGGCCAACACAACTAAATTTCTGAATCTTCTCACAACAAAGACTCCAAACATCCTTGGTAGAAGGGCCATTCCCAAAGAATATGTTCGACAATTTCCTCTACTGCTACACAGATATGATAAAGATCGTCCTTCGAAATATGCTTGAGTTTGAGATTACTTCTTGTGAGGGTCCTAGCTAATGCAAAAGGGCATAGAATGTAACAGTCCGCTAGAAGTTCACTATTGAAATTTGTATTGACTTTAGGAATCTCATGAAAACCTTATAAGTTTTCACGAATTAACCAATCGCATAGGTTTTAGTCTGTCAACATAGTCAGTGTTATCACTCACTATGGTGCTAGAAATGTAATTTTTATTATTTGAGGTAGTTAGAAGTGTCAGAATATGTTATGGTATGCGTCAAGAGACTAAGTTGATTATTTAGGATTTTATGGCACAGCAACCCATTTTTATAATTTTGGACAAAACACCTATTCGAAACTGTGAAATTATTCTTAGGGGCGGGTTGAGTTTTGGTAAATGATTTTCACTGTAGATTAATATGAATATTTAGGATTTTTCAGTACTAAGTTTATTATGTATTTTTTTTGAGTGAATAGTAACCTTGATAAGCTTACTAAGTGCATTGTTTTCAAAACCACAGCGTGGAATGTTTAAATTAGGTTAGAGAAGTTTTATTTGAATATTTGGCAATATCTTAGCCACACATAGTGAATAGTAATAGAAACTCGGCTCAAAGATGAACCATTAGATGGATTTGTAAAGGAAATCAAGGTGTGAGAGATCATACCAGTTAAGCAAAACTTTTTTTTATCTGATCAACCAAATTGTCTCAGATCAAAGAGGGTTTCAACCCTAGTGACGCCCTAAATGGTTGGAATCCAATTGAAATTCTGAAAACTTGGTTGAAAACCAAAACCCTAAAAGGTTTTCCTAAACACTAAAGTTGGCCTCCAAACCCTTTTTGATCCAATTTCTAGCATTGTATTTAATCACTTGATTAAATCACGTCTGCATGCTATTAAATCACCAAATTCTTGTTATGACATCATTATCCAACTTTTAAAATCTTGAAAATTTGATTGGGCCAAGAAAAATTGGATTTGGACTTGATAGCATCTCAACCCCTAACCAAACCCCCTTTAAACCCCAAATTGAAGCCCACTTGGTTGAGACCCACCAAGACCCACGAATTTGGCCACCTTGGCAAAGCTTATTTAAGAAGTTTCCTCCCCCACATGGTAGACCATCCGCTGCCCTTGGTTGCACCCAATAGTGTCTTGATGTGAAGAAAAAATCCACCTTATCAACCTCCATATCTCACAGCTTCTGCAGGCAGTCCTTTGCCCCTCACTATTCTCCACTTTATGTCACATAGCCACTTCCAATCAAGGGTCATTCGAGCCCATATCTCCCCCTACAAAAGTCTCAAGTCGTGTAAGACACATTTCTTTCCTTTTCATCACTTCTTCACCCCGTTCTTAGAGAGAAACCCAAAAGAGCTCTCTCGGGCAGATTTCTAGGTCTTTTTGTGTGGAGATTTTTGACCAAGTATTTTCACACAATGACGCCTTCATAAAAGTTGTTTGTATTTGAGTTTAGTTTCCATAAATATATTATTAGTCTCATTAAATCGTAATTTGGTTGGTCAAAAGTATTTTTAATCATGGAAATGTCATTCTGGGCCTAAAACTGGAGAGTATGTTATGTTTTAGAGTTTTTGACCAAGCTAATGGACATATCTTGGTCAGAAAATTTTATGGAGTGCTTCTAGCATATGTTTACGTGTTTCCATTGAGGTTTTGTTGCATGAATAAAATTTTGGTGCATGAATAAAGTTTTTGATGATATATTTTCTTAAATCTAGAAACTTGAAAAGTGGAAGTGGAAAAACAGTTTTTGTTTGGAGAAAATTTGAATATTTTGTGGTTTGATCTTACTATAAAGGCTTTTATATTTTTATATGATGATCCTAAGTCTCTTATTTTCATAGTAGGATGTTATTTTGAAGATATTTAGTATTAGTTTTAAAGATATGATTTTTCTATGCAAGAGGATTTCGGTTAGGCCTAAGATTTGATATTTTTGAGTTATATCCATGTTTTATTGAGTTTTAGTCATGTGATTTTAAGTTTGATGGTTGGATCTTCTTTAAGACATATTTTTAAACCTTGTTATGTTTTAGTTTGAAGATCTCATCTTTTTATGCCATGGATCAAGAGATTGATCAAAGCTAGTTAGGAAACAAGTTTATGTTTTTGGACTAAATATAAAACCAAAAAACTTCAAGTGTTATTTTGTGTTTTTAGTGACTTTAGTTTGATGATTTAAATCATGTTTGATCTTAGAATGATGTTATGAATATGTTAGAAGTAAGATTTAATTTTTTGGAATTCTTGGAGATGTTTTGATTTAGAGTCAAAGCTTGTGATTCAAGGGTTTGGATGTTTTTACAAAAAGTTTGGTGTTGATTATTAGCTTTTTCTAAATGGATGTTTTAAGTATGGTTTTAAACTTAGGATATGAAGATCGTCGTTGTAAAATTTTGGCTTAAGCATGAGTTTTGAAGTTGGAAAGAATTGCAACAAAAATCAAGAGAAATGACCTATGGATGTTTTGGCCATAGTGTGTTTTCTATAGTTGTAATTTATTTTAAATTTTTCTGAGTTGATTTTTGAGTTTAGGACAAAATTTATATGAGAAATGTAAATTTTGAAGATTTTTTTAGTTAGGATGTGAAATCTTGAAGTTAGGGATAAAATGGTCATTTTTTCATATGTAGAGGGTAAAATGGTAATTTTACTCTAAGTTATCTAATTTTTCATGCTTCTAATCTTTAGTGATTAAATTTCTAACTTTTAGAATACCATCTTTTAGTTTCTAATGTTTCGTGCTTTATTATCATAGAACGAGACGATCGAGGTAAGTTAGCTCTTAACTTATTAGCAGTTTATTGTATATGGGTGCCAAGTAAAGGAGCTACAGTATATGTATGTGTGTTATCATATATGTCATGTCATGCCAAGTTATCACATATTTTTCTGTTACACATAATTTATTCTGTCATGAATTATTTATCTATTACACAAGATATTATGTCATGTAATGCTATCCAGTGCATGTGTAT
Source organism: Carya illinoinensis (assembly GCF_018687715.1). NCBI lineage: Eukaryota > Viridiplantae > Streptophyta > Magnoliopsida > Fagales > Juglandaceae > Carya > Carya illinoinensis. Next base: position 28,057,970 of record NC_056752.1, on the reverse strand, counting down.
TATGTTAAGTATGCCATTTGTTACATGTAAGTCATGTCACATAAAGTTCACTATTGCAAGTATGCTTGTTACAAAATGTTGTTTGTTGCATGCCATGTCAAGTTATGAAATGTTTTTGTCCCATGTATGTCCTCCTGCAGTTAAGTTATTGTTCAGTTTATTGCGACTACACCATTATGGTAACCTCATAAGATAAGAATAAGTAATCATGGGAAACCCATGAGATAAGAATAAGCAATCATGATAACCCCATGAGATAAGAATACACCATCATGGTAACCTCATGAGATAAGAATAAGCAATCATGGTGAACCCATAAGATAAGAATAAGCAATCATGGTAATCCAATGAGATAAGAATACACCACCATGGTAATCCCATGATATAAGAATAAGTAATCATGGTGAATCCCATGAGATAAGAATAACCAATCATGGTGACCCGGTGAGATAAGAATAAGTTTTAGATCAAGTCTACGCTAAGTTAAGTTTCAGATCAAGTTAATGTTATGTTATGTTATGTTCACATACATGTTATGTTATGTTCATGTTCATGTTCATGTTCATGTTCATATCATGTTATGTTTACGTTTATGTTATGTTCAAGCTCACGTTCATATTATGTTATGTTTATGTTCACGTTAAGTTCCAAGTTCATGTTCATATCATATTATGTTCACGTTTATGTTATGTTCAAGCTCACGTTTATGTTATGTTATGTTCATGTTCACTTTATGTTTCAAGTTCATCTTCATGTCATGTTATGTTCACGTACATGTTATATTCAAGTTCATGTTCATGTTATGTTATGTTCACGTTCACATTGTGTCTCAAGTTCACATTTATGTCATGTTATGCTCAGGTTTATGTTAAGTTCAAGTTCATGTTTATGTTATGTATGTCTACGTTCATGCTATGTTTCAAGTTCACGTTCATGTTATGTTGCTAGTTAATGTTATGTTTTAAGTTCAAGTTCATGTCATGTCAAGTCAATTTCAGTTCACATTTCAGTTTACGTTATGTCAACTATGTCATACTATATGTCAAGTTATGCTATGCTTACTTACGACTTTAATTATTCATTCATGTTTTTATTGTCATACATGCATCATTAACCTGTGTAGGAGTTTCTTGTTAACTTTATGAGATTTGTAATCAAATATCACCATGGTAGTTCCAACTACCATTCCCCCGAATGGTAGGCGATGTGTCATAATCAGAGCAGGAAGCGGACATTGGTAGACTGGAGGAGCTTGACAGGACTCTGCAGACACAATGTGGAGCTTATAGCTTCCATAGTTAGTTTTTAAATAGTATTCTGGCCTCGTTAGTCAAGTTACACGAGTTACTCGATGAACTTCGTCAATAGTGTATTTTGATAATGTAAATATGGAGTCTGGTCTTTCATGTTTTTGAGATTATAGTCTTCTAAGACTCGTATTAAAATTGTGGATGTTTATTTTATTAAGTATGCTTGGATTACGATTTAACTTTTTGGGATATTATAAATTTGGTGCATAGTATTGCTAAAAAAAATGATCCGCTGCGAATATTGCATAATCTAGATGCATGTTAGGAATATTGTATCTTATATGTCATGAACAGGGACAGGTAACCTTGTGTTGCATGTCTGGACGCTTTAGATGTCTGTTCAATCCCAAGAAAAAATTTGGGGGCGTCAAATAGAACATTCGTGGAGTTAAAGGAAACATAAAAAATGTGAAGCAGTCCAATGGTCTTAAGAACCAGCAGCAAGAGACATCGAGTGTAGCTGGTCCAACATCTGAGCGAGTAGGCACCATGTGGGAATCTGGCTGATATGTTCCAGAGTGAGGTAGAGATGAGGAAATCGGCCATGGTAGACAAGCTAGGAAAGTCATCACCCATGAGGACAGGAACAAGAAATCAGAGGGATGGATGAGCTTGGGAGAGTTGTATACCAACTGCCTAAGGCGAGAAAGGGTTACTCACCAAAGAGGAACTAGGAACAACTACTGACACAACAAATGATGAGAACTTTTTGGGATAGCATGAAAGGATTCATAAGGGTGTCAGTATCGTACTTAGAGCCATACCCCATCCGAAGGGTCACGTCAAGAGCGGAAAATCAAAGATGAAGGCATGGCAAGTTGTCTCAACTAGATGTAAAAGCACGACTCAATGCCTTGTGGACTCTAATGTATTCACACCTAGTCATAAGGACTTTGAGTACTCACACCTAGTCAAGAGGGCGGGCAATGTGATGCGATAACTAGTAGGGAACCCATGGTGCTTAGGGGAGCCGTGAGGTATCCACCCATATTGTTATATAGGTTAACAATTATAAATGATTAATATGACTAGAAAAATGATACTCTTACATGGTCACTTCGTTACTCTATTACATGAATTACGTAGCCAATGTTTTGAAAATAACACGTACAAGAACGAAATGAGTTTCTAGTCAAGTTCATGTCCATGCATTCATACTCATGGTTTGCCTATACATGCTTATATTATCTTCTTGCATGTTATTGGATTAACTTGTCAAGATTTCTTGAAATCTCACTGTGGTAGTTGCCACTACCATCCCTCTACAATGGTAGAAGTTGTGATAGGTCTAGGAGAAAGTGATGGGAAGATGCAAGTGGGAATATCCCCTACAAATTAAAGAGGCCCGTAAGAGCCTTGAGCGCTCTGTGGAGCCAACATTAGTAGAGAGATTAGAGTCAATCAAGAACTTCATCTATGAAGTGCTAAAACTTTTTGAGGACCTACAAAAGATAATAGAAAAAGACAAGCGCAAATAGGACTTTTTCTCGGCTATGTAAAAGCAATACATTGATGTTTTGATATGCGGATTGTGGTTTAAACCCTCATTTTGTATTAGGCATTTTTGGAACAAGTACTTTTGGGATGAATAGGTTTCTTTATTTGGTACCATACTTTAATTGCTCAATCTTCACTTAGAATTGAAGATTTTCCACTATGATTATTGCATACTCTTAGAAACATACTAGGTGCATTGTATGTTAATTATCATGAACGAGAGATTTTTAACCTTGAGTTGCTTGTCCCGACGCTTCAATTTCTGTCCAATCCTAAGCTATATCTGGGGCATCACAGACGGTGGTATTAGAGCAATTACGTCTCTAGGTAAACCTATAGGTGTCCTAGGGTTTATGTTACCAAAAGTTAGGCTTGAATCTCTCAATTTGTAGGCTTGAATCCTTGTAGCATATAAGTTGAAAACATGAGGGCTTATGAACCAAAGATCGAAACCAAGGTTATCTTGTTTTACGAATAGGAATGATGCATGTTAGCTTTGTATGTTTCAAGAAAAGAGGAGCTCATGAAATGTGGGAGATGTCATGATAATTCTTCAAGAACTAGAGAATGGGAGGAAGAAAATCTTCCACTGGAAGGAGGTCAAACTATAACAAAAGCCATCCACCAAATGACAAAAGTGGTACAACAGTGGATGGCCCAAGGGCAAAATAATAGACAAGAGCCACAATAGGAAATGATCGTGGCTATCCATTTAAGAAGTTTCTCATATATCGATAGCCAAATTTCATGGGCACAGAAGGAGCATTAATAGCCAACAAGTGGCTTATCGACTTGGAAAAAACCTTCAATTTTAAGTGGATGCACAAAGGATTAGAAAGTCCAGTATGTTGGACACATGCTTCAAGGAGAGGCCAGTATATGGTGGGAAACCAAGAGGCAAATACTAATATAAGAGCTTGGGATTATAGCTACTCTTACATGGGAAACATTTAAGGAATAATTCGATAAGCGATTCTTCCTTGAGTCCACCAAGCAATAGAAGGCCTAGGAGTTTACTAATTTGGTGCAAGGCAACCAAACTATGGAGTAGTATGCGACTCGCTTCTTGGAATTAGGAAGGTTCATCCCACATTTGATAGCAACCAAGAAGATGCAGGCCTAAAAGTTTCAAGGAGGCTTACAACCAAGAATTCATAGCCATGTTGCTTGTTTGAGAATAAAAAGTTTTGAGAATTGGTTAGCATTGCTTTGATAGTTGAGGCGAAGTAAAGGAGTTTGATCACTCAGATCAATTAGAATCGAAGAGAGCGATGTCTTACTCACTTGGAGGAAGAACGAAGAAAAAGAGGGTTCCCTCCTTGATGGATAAAGGGATAGGCGTAATGGCTGGAACCTCGCACTGGTCACACCCCCAACATGTCGTAGATGTGGGTAAAGACATAGCAGTGAATGTTGTTTGATCTTGGGAGCCTATTTTAAGTACGGCCAGACAGATCACTTGATTTACGACTGTCCCCACAACACGCCTAGTGGGGGAGCAGCACCCGATGTCAACCCTAAGACCTAGTGAGACCTAGAGTCTCTGTAATAACCTGATATGGTGAAGCATGAGCCATAATTTATTTTTAGAAGCCTTAGTAATTGAGGGCCCTAGTGATTTAAGGGAAGAAGAGGCCTTATAAGATTAATTGTGAATTTGAGCCCAAAAGAGAAATTTAGTCCTAAAAACCCTTAGTGTAATTTGGCCCATAAGGAAAACCCAAGCCCATTTGGATTTTAGCCAAAGATTCAAACCCTAACTGTATCTAGTTTTGATAATGGGTTAAGGGGGAGAGAAGCATGTTGGGAAGCCTAAGGGAAGGCTTACATGCCAACCCTAGTGGAGGTGCCAATTCCCACTCATGCTAGAAGCCTTCTAGAAGCATCTCATGACAAGATCTCCTAGGGAAAACCAAGAGGCACTCAACCAAGCCCTCCCACACGCCTAGCACCTTCTATTTTGGCACCCTTTCAATTTCCAAGAGAGAGATATGAATAGGGAAATGGCACCTAAGGAAGACCAAGGGGATTTCCAAGAAGGATTTGTGGGGAAAGCCAAGGGATAAAGAGGATGGTTTGGTTTTCCATCCCACACACCTATCCTAGGGTTTTTGTAAAAATGTGACACTTGTCAACGATGCTAAGTCCTTCTAGAAGATTTGAAAGGAGAAAGCCACATGACAGGATGAACCTCCTTACGTTTTTGGCCACCATTCCCATTCACTTGCCACATGTCGTATTAGCGTTTTGAGGAAGCATAGGGAAGTGGGAGGGTTACCTAGGGAATGTGTATGGAAGAGGAAAGATCTTCATTGGGAGAAGAGAGAGAGAGGTGGCACCTAGAAGAAACCACACCCCTAAGCCATGTGGCATCCATGCAACACCTCATTTTGGAAGAGGAAGAGGCTAGTGGATGGTTTTACCGAGTTGCCCTAAGGTTCATTACACCTAGACTCATATGAGAGGGGCATTTGAGGCATTCGACCTAGAGGGGAGGAACCCCACATGCCACCCACATGCTTTGGTCATTTCCAAGGCAAACTCATGATGGGAACTGAAGAGGCATGGATGGCCAAAGGCGAAGAAGAAGGGCAAGCCACTTGTCCTTCATGCATTAGATCTCAAGTAACCAATAGGGTTTTGTGGGAGAGTTCTATATAAAGGGAGATGAACCACATGCCCAAGGGTTTTTTTTTTTTTTTTTCATTTTCGAACCTCTCATGTTCTCACCCTCTCCATATTCTCTCACATAACCACTTAAAGGATTTCTCACTTTTTCACACTTTCCTTCCAACCAAATAAGGGAAAACTACTTTCAAAAGGAGATTTTAGCTTTAGAAAAGAGGAGGCATGATGAGACTTTGCTTTCTTGATTCACATACCCACACACGATACACCTTCAACTCATGAAGAGATGAGAATCTCTAAAGGGTTTAGTAATGGCGAAGCACTCACAACTTCCCAGTTGTTCTTAAGGAACCAACTAGGGTTTCCTAAGGTTTGGTCTAAGCTAAATGATGAGGAGTCCAAATCCTTCATGTATTCAACCATGTACTTATCATTTCACCCTACTTTGAGTTATGAAGAAGAACACAAGAAAAAGGAAAGATTACTTGACTCAAAATCCTAGAAGTCGAATGGCCTATTGGTGTTTAAACTCTAGTGGTAGCTGATTGCGACTAAAATCTGACTCAAATTAATGAATCAAAATTTAAGTGCAGTTTTACCTGCAAGTATACAGGCGTTGTAGTATCTCACAGGATCGAATCCACAGGGAAAGGTTACTTAAAATTAAACTTGTTGAAAAATGTGAAAAAACTTCACAAAGAGAAAATAAGAGGATGATATGTACAATGGATGGAGAAGTGCAATGAAAATCAAAATTTACTGGTCGTGAACCAGATTCATGTTTGTTTGTTGGATTTAAGTGCAACGATGAAATGTAAGTGCAGCGATGAAATGTAAGGAATTAAAATGCAAGGAGAAATAAATGACAGTAATTTAAATAGACAGAAATTAAAGGTGAAAGGAAAAATAAAAGACATTAAACTGAAATTAAATAAAAACAGGAATTGTAAGGAATAAACTTGATGTTAAGAAAACTGAACTCCTAAAACAACTACCACCAAACAAACAAGTAAACAACTGTTGCCCAACAGAAAATAAAACAACTGAACAAGTAAACAACTGCTGTTCGAATGAGAAAACAAAGAAAACAGAAAATAAAACAAACTTAGCTAGTAGCCGAATGAGAATACCAAGCAACTGAAAATAAAACAAAACTTAGCTAGTAGCCGAATGAGAATACAAAGCAACTGAAAAACAACAAAACTTCCTCCTGCTGTCCCGAATGAAAATGAAAGAAAAACAACAAGTTCAACTCCTACTAAACTCCTACAGCTATCCCGAAGGATTCAACCAAAAGTCCTACAGCCTTCCTCCTCCGGGTTTTTTTCCAAAGCCAGCCGAACCCCTTCTTTTTGTAGCAAAGCAAGAAGTTTCCTCCACTAAAAATTCTGCTCTCCCCCACTCGAAAGTAAAGCAAGAAGCACTCAAAATACCACCAGCCGTCCCACTCTCTCCACTCAAGGGAATCACTCAACACTTCAGCCGATTACCATCTTCTTTTCTTTAATGAGCCATAATCATCACCTAGCCGTAATCATCACCTATCCCACCAACACTCCAGCTTGTTCCAGCCTTTATCTTTCGGTTGTTGATCTCTCCAAACTTCAAAGTCCTTCCAATCTCGGCTGCACCATCCAAAAGCAAAAGCATCTCCACCAACCATCCCTCTCCACTCAAGTAAAACATCATTCGGTCTCCCCACTCAAGCTTTCCAACTCCTTCCGTGAATGCCAACCAAGAAAGTCCCACCAAAAAGTAAAGTAACATAGCACTCGGAAAAAGAAATAAATAAAAAAAAGAATTGATTCCTATGCACCGTGCTCCCCGTATGAATGTCATGTGTGTGGTTTGTTGGCTGCTTCGTGTGAGTGGTCCCATGCAATGATCATGCATTCCATGTGGTGCTTTCCTGCTGTCCGAATGATTATGCATTCCAGAGTGCTGCAGCGTGTGAGTGGAGTTGCTGCATCGAGTGAGTGTTCTGCTGCATGTGAGCTGGTCATCTGTCCGAGTGAGCAACTTTACTGCATGTCTTAGTGGTCCAGCGTGTTGCATGTGGTTGCTTGCATTTGAGTGTTACTTTCCTTCCAGCTTTGCATGTTTTCTGCATGTGAGAATGAGTGCTGTCCGAAGTCTGTTTGTGTGAGGTGTCCGAGTGTGCTGCATGTGAGCATTGCTTGTGCATTGTGTGTTGCATGTGGTCCGAATGAAGTGTGTTTGCTACGTGCTGTCCAAGTGAAGCTTGTTGCTGCATGCATGTGCTGCTGTCCGAATGATTACTTGTGTTGAGTTGAGTGATGATTGCTTCTTCTGTCCGTTATCTTTATTTATTCCATGAGTCCCTTTCAACAGCTTTCACGGTCAAGTGTCACTGAATTTCTTCACAGGTATGCAAAGGCTCTTGTTCTGACCATAGTTATGGAAATGTTCCATATTTAGACTTACGAACAAATTAAGCCCTTATTAGTCAGGTGACTTTTCAGTATGCTCTACCTGCATAGTACACGAATATTTCTTTTTCTTATCAGGCATTGATTTACTTGAAAGTAACACGGCACACGCTAGTACACACGTGCGCACACACGCAGATGGACACACACAACCAGTGAAATGGCTTCAAAAGAGGCTCTTGAATGGAAATTAGAAGAAAAGTCATCTCCCATGTGAATTTTATTCAAGCTGAAAATAAGTAGATAAAAATAACACTCAAAAAAATAAATTAAAAGAAAAATAGATTATCACAAATAAACTATATATGTGAGGAAATATTGTCCAATTAAATTATAGTTATAAAATTAAGCATAAACATGATATTAATCAATTAAAAATCACAACTCGTATTTATGCTTATTAACTATTTTTTCATCTAAAACCAATAATAATGTCATGATGAATTAAAAAAACATTGGTTTTAAATAGCTAAAATATGCAATATTTCAGCTCAATCAGTAGCCTTAGCAATTACAGACACTCAAGCCTCACGAATTAGGGTTTTTGAAACCCTTATTCTAACTAGTTATACTTCGATATACAGCTTGCTATTTGTTACTCTACATGGATTTTTGTAAGTATACACTCAATTTACTTTTAGTTAATGCATGTATACATTTGTGTAAATCTTTTGTTTGTTTATAGTACTTTGGTTGCTATCCTTGTTTGTTTGCTTAAATACTCTTACATGAATTTGGAATATGATTGAATGACTAATGTGAATCGAATTGTGATGAAAAGTAGTAATAAGATCCTTTGCATGTCTCGGTTTTAGGGAAAATGATGTTGCTAATTTAAGTCCTTTGATGATTCGACTTTATCCTACTTTGAGTGAATCAGTTCATGATCAAATGCTATGATTTCATATCTTGTTTTACTATGCTATGATTTCTAAGAATTTTTGGATGAAGTTTGGAGTATGTTTAAGTGATGATTTTTTATATTCTTATGCATATATGTTTTGGCCAAGGCTAGTTTACCTAGTTCAATGTTTATGTTTTAATATCTTATGAGTTCTATGTTATCATGTTATGAATAAAACATGTTATGCTTAGTTATTTCATGTATGATATCTCACATGGCATATGTCAAGTATTGGTGCGCATGTCTTAAGTCTCATATCACATGCAAAATAAAAGTGATTTCAAAAGAAAAATGTTTTCAAGGACAAAAAAGGGTTTTGGAAATGAAATAATTTCTTAAAAAGTTTTATGACGACCCCAAGTGTTAGGACGGGGGAATGTCCTAGTGGAACTCCTCTGTCCATTCGAGAGTGCTTAAGAATGGAGTGGTAACCCCTAGGTCAACAAAGAACCATCAACGTGTCTCGGATGGATTCTTTTTAAAGAATGCTGGAGTGAGGTAACGCCTAATGCTAGTGGGTGCATAAGGCATGTAACCTGAAAAAGTATTGTTGAGTAAATAAGTTATGTTATATTTAAGACGTAGTTATCACGGTGCACAAATTGGTGATGGTGCGATAACTAGCAGGAACACGTGGTGTATAGGGAAACCGTGATGTATCCACATGTTATAAGAACAAGGCAACATGCCTACATGATATGATATGGATCATATGATATGATATGTTCCGAATCACGTGATTAATTAAGATATGAATGATGACAAAAGTATGTTTTTTTTTTTAAAATGCTAAGTCTCTATTACAAGTTTTCAAAAGTGATCAAAGCATGAGTCACAGTTTGGTTTCAATCATGAGTTATGTACATGTCCATGCACGCATTGCATGATATACCTCTTGTATGCCCGTGTTAAACTCGAAGCATTAATCTAGATGGCACAATGATGAAAGATGAGTACACCATCTAGGGGTGTATATGCTATGCAGCGGTTGCGTTGGAATACACTATTCCATTTTTCCAAGAAATGTTGAAGGGTCTCCAAGACCCTAATTTTGATGTATTGCTTTCGGATCCCTTATGGGTATTGAAGTTTTCATGGAACTTAGACCAAGTGACGTGAGTTCTCAAAGAAGCTAGTGAGGCCTCTGTGGAAGGGATGAAGCTTATTATGGATGTAGGACTCCTGTCACCTGAGATGCAGAAGTCGATGGGAGCTTGCTTAATTTTGTCTCCTAATGGATCTTTAATAGTGGGGGGACTGCTTAATGAGAACTTAGGAAATTTTAGATGGCCTACTTATTACTAGAAAGAAGTATTTGATCTTGTGTTTTGGGAGACACAGACTTGTATTATGTTTTGGAAACTCTCTTTTGTTTGACAAAGACAATGATGCGACAAAGTTGGGAAAAAGCTTTTTTTAGTCTGCACCATGTACTATGCAATTGCTTGCGGTATTGCTTAGATCTCTTTACCTTTTTTTCCTATTTTCTGCTATACATTTATTACATACTGTTAGAATATCTAGGAGCATTGCATATTATATGTCATGTATGAGGGGTGTGTAGCCTTGCGTTACATATCCCAACATCTCAGTAATTGCCAAATCCTAAGTGCGGGCTAGGGGCACCACATTCTATGCCTTACTCTAGAAGGTAGATTTGGAAGTTGCTAAGACAATAGAAGCTGGAATAATTACTAGTATTTCTTTAACCTTACCCTGGTTGAATAGTTAGCTTTGATTAAGTTCTTTATATAATCTTAGTTATCTTGATAGGTAAGGTTAAGCTGCTGCGATATTCAACCTAAGCCTTGTTTGATTTAGGAGCGTCATGATCCTTTATATCCACTACTTTCATACAATTGTGTGATTTGACTACAGAGCCTTTGCCTCAAAGGGTTTTGCTGACTATTCCAAATGGGAATGTAGTTGGTTGTACGTGAGTAATCAAGGACAACCCATTAGAGGCTGCAAGATTGGTATTGAAAGCCAACCTAATCATATTTCGTATAATGGAATTCGATTTTATCCTAGGTATGGATTGGCTGTTTAGGCACTATGCGAAGATTGATTGCTAGAAGAGAGAAGTAATATTCGAAACACCCACCACTGATAGGATTTGCTACATAGGAGAACCTATCAAGGTATTCCCATTGATGATTATGGCTTGTCAGGTTGAGAGAAGTATTATGGGAGGTGCGACCTCCTACTTACTGTTTGTGGTAGAAAGGCGGAGGAATCTAAAGGAGTGTAGGGAATACCTATAATAGAATAATTTTCCAATGTGTTTGTTGATGAATTACTTGTATTGCCCCTACATAGAGAAACTGAGTTTATAAGGGAACTAGAGCCAACAACCACCCATTTACATAGAGCACCTTATAGGATGGCCCCAATAGAACTAAAGGAGTTAAAATCCCAAATTGAGGAGTTCTTAGGAAAATCTTATTTGACCTAGTTCTTCCCCATGGTGTGCGCTAATATCAATTCTCTAGGAGATTTGAGGTTAGGATACCATTAGCTCAAGATTAGGGAGCAAGATGTTTCTAAGACTACTTTCAAGACTCGATATGGACATTGCAAGTTCTTAGTAATGCCCTTTGAATTGAATGCCTCAGCAACATTTATGGATTTAATGAATTGGATCTTTAGACCTTATTTGGATAGTTTTGTGGTGGTCTTCATTGATGACATTTTGATCTTTTCCTGAAATGATGAGGAGCATAGGATACACTTGGGTCTACTACTAGAAAGATTATCGGAACACCAGCTCTATGCAAAACTCTATAAATGCGGGTTTTGGCTTTGAGAGGTGAAGTTTCTAGGGCACCTAATTTCTAGCAAGGGTGTAGCAGTGGATCCTAGTAAGATAGAGTTAATAATGGAATGGCAGAAACTGACCAGTGCACGAGATACGTAGTTTCCATGGTTTAGCCGGATACATATCAATGATTTGTGGAAGGTTTCTCCAAACTCTCATAACCTCTTACTATATTGACTAAGAAGATCGCTAAGTTCATTTGGATGGAAGATTGCAAGAAAAGTTTCCAAGAGTTGAAGAGAAGACTGACTACCGTTCTAGTATTAGCCTTACCCAAACCCCATAATCCTTATGTGGTTTACAATGACCCATCTAAGATGGGTCTATGATGTGCTAATGCAGGAAGGATGAGTAGTTGCATATGCCTCACGGGAACTAAAGGATCATTAGCAGAACTATCCTACTCATGACCTAGAATTGGCTGTAGTGGTGTTCGCACTAAAGATTTGGAGACATTACATGTATCAGAAGAAGTGTGATGTTTTTATGGATTTCAAAAGCCTCAAGTATATTTTAGGCCAAAAGAGCTTGACTATGAGGTAGAGGAGATGGATTGAAACGGTCAATGATTACCAATGTGAAATAAAATATACCCTGAATAAGTCAATGTAGTAGCAAATGCCCTTAGTTGTAAGGCCTAGATAGAAACAGAACCCATATTAGCAAGCATGAGGAGTCTGCTGATTGGCAGCTCTTAAGGAAGTACAACTTTAGCAACAGTACAAGAGATTGTGCCTTTGAACGACATCAAAATTAGGGAGCAACAATAGAGGGATGAGAAACTTCATAGATTCTGGCAAACAATTTTGGAATCTAGACAGCCTCAAAACTTCAACATTCATAATGATAGAATGTTGTGTTATAAGGAAATGGAGGTGATCCCTACAAACCCAGAGTTGATAGAAAGGATACCAAAGGAAGCACATTGTACACTTTACACTATGCATCTTGATAGTACCAAGATCTATCTGAACTTGATAGGACATTATTGATGAGATAGAATGAAGAGAGACGTGGCTGAATTTATGGCTAAATTTTTGTCTGTCAATTGGTAAAAGTAGAAGATCAAAGGCTGGCAGGTGAGTTACAACCACTACCCGTTCTAGAGTGGAAATAGGAAGATATCTCCATAGAATTTGTAATCGGACTTCCAAGGACATTGACAGGAAAGAACTCCATATGGGTTATTGTTGACAGATTGACAAAGAGTGATCACTTTTTGTCGATTGCCAACACCAACTCTATAGACAAGTTGTCCAAAATATATGTTAAGGAGATAGTTCGGCTATATGAAGTACCTAGATCTATTTTATCAGATAGAGATACATAGTTCATATCACATTTCTAGCAAAGTCTATAGAACTTACTGGGTACTAGCTTGAAGTTTAACAATGCATATCATTCACAAACCGATAGACAAACAAAATGGATGATACAAGCTCTGGAAGATATGCTTTGACCTTGCATATTGGAAATAAAAGGTGATTGGGAAGGGCACTCCATCGGTGGAGTTCACCTATAACAATAGTTTCCCAGCCACAATTTAGATGGCACCCTACGAGGCATTGCATGGAAGAAAGTGTAGATCCTGTTGTACTAGGATAAGGTCAGGGAAAGAAAGATACTTGGTCCTAAATATTTGTAGGAAGTCAGGAAACAAGTACCGTTAATTAAAGAATGGATGAAAGTCGCTCAAAGTAGGCAGAATAGCTACATCAACAGTAGAAAGAGAAGCCTAGAATTCTCAGAAGGTGATTGGGTGTATGCTAAGGTGTCACCCATGAAAGGAGTTTGTCCATTTTGGTAAGAGAGGGAAGCTAAGTCTTTGAAAAGTAGGACCCTATGAAATTGTGGAGAAAGTTGGACCGGTAGCTTGTCAATTGGACTTGCTTGTGGAAATGCAGGGCATACATGACCTATTCTACATATCTTCTTTGAAGAATAGCTTTGGAGAATGAAGACCAGTGATAATGGAACCCATCTCCAGCCTAACCTATCCTACAAAGATTGGCTTTTACAAATTGTCAAACAAAAGGAAAAGGAGCCAAGGAATTAGAAGATATCTCTGGTCAAGGTGCTTTGGAATATCCAAATTTCCAAGAAACCACTTGGGAGAGAAAGGATTTGATGAGAACTAAATACTCTCATTTGTTTGTTTCTTACAACCAAAAGAACTAGTGGTTTGGTTAGAATTCTATGTCTATTTTGATTGTACACTTGGAAGACTTAGTAATAAGAATGTTTGTTTGATTGCAACTTTTGGTTGATGTTTTTATTATATGTCAACCATACCTTTGATAACAAGGCATGGCACGGACTAGAACAAACCCGCGTATGTCTACATTGTCTATAACCAAAATTAGGAGTATGTGGGAAAGTAGATGTAGGAACATGCAAGAAAGGTGGGTCGAATGATTGGAGCCCATTGGCAACAAATGGAAAAGTTTGAGTCTCATTGCACTTACATGTTGGATGCAGACCTTAGAGGAAACATTTTTTTACGATGAGCATTGCCACACAAAAAGCGACAATCTCCACATGACAAATTAGTTTGGAAAGACACTATGAGGTTATGAGTACTTGAGCTTAATTAGGAGGTAGAATCGAGTCACACTACTGAAATTCGAGCTAGAAGGAACTTAGCATTGGAAATCAACAATACCTCACTTGATCATCTTTGTCTTTGTGAGGAAGGCCAACCTTTGGAGGATGATAAGCCCACCATATAACACAAGTTGAACTAGTTAAGGATGAACATGTGATAACTCAAACTCATTTTTTTCTACAGCACTCATATTCCGGTCAATGAATCTTATGATCATTTTCCTTATGGCTCAAATAAAATGTGATAGCCCGGACTTATCCAAATCCTTGCCTATTACTTTTATTACTTTTGCCTTACTCCAATTTGAATTTAGCCCTATGGTTTGTAAGATGGGAACCTATTAAGTGACAAGGGCCCTACCTTTTTTGCTAAATAGATAGGTGCCCAAACCCACAATAAGGCCTAAGGGACTAGTGATTTCGGCTATTAAAGGGTTTAGGGTTTTGATACAAGTAGGGGGTGCCAATTGGGAGAGTGAGACCCATATGTTTCTCTAAACCTCAACCATTAGAGCCTTGGGAAGGGATTTTTGGTTTGGCCAGCATGCAACAACAAGCTTGTAAGAGGGAAGAGAAATGCCATTTTTTGTGATAGGGAAGAAGTGCCACTTGGCACAGATGCAAGAGGGAGGTTTGAGTCTTCAAGAAAGGAAAAAGCCCAAGGGATTTTTGGTTTTTGAAGAGCCACACGCCACTTTGCAATCATGCCATATCTATAACAACCCGCTCTTTCTTTCTTCTATAGTTATGAGCCTCATTCTACGTGCCGAGTCTCGATGGCATGTTTCTAAATATACCAAGAGGATTTTTAAAACAAGCCTAGTATTTGAAAACTTATGAATATTTTAAATGTCCTGAAAATATTTATAAGTAATATTTTCAATGTTATCAGACCAAGCTTGTTTTTAAAAGTATTGTATACGACATTGCTGTTTTTCCATTTCTATGTATTTAAGTTAGTGGCATTTTTGAAATATTTGATTAAATGGCAAACTTGTAATTATGTATAAAAGGCCTTCGTGAATAAAGAGGAGTGCAAGTCACTTTTTGCCGAGAACTCACTTTACCAAATATTGAAGCCGAGACCTGGGGAAGAGATGGAATGGGTTTTCAAACCCTAGTTTTCAAAGATCAAATTAGAACTTGAGGAGATGATCAAGTGTGTTTTATGGTATGGATTCATTAAAGGATAATACCAGGAAGCCAATTCATATTTTGTATAGTGATCAATGGTTGTAAGTGATTGTAAACTCAAGTTTTGATGTATTCTTTAATAATAAAGACTCCTAGACTGTTCCTGCTGTGGATGTAGACCATTAGGGTCAAACCATGTAATTTCTTGTGTTGATTTCACATTTCTTTTATTATTCTTGCTTTTATTTTGATATTGCATGAGTATATACTGTGATTTCGGGTTTCTAACGTGTTTAAAATAGGAAACTATACCGATCGCGTTAATCATATATTTTCTTGCAGCTTTGGTTGTCTCTTGTTCAAATTAATTGCATATTACAGCCAGTTACATTAAATTGGGTCTTTGAGTATTTGTTTGTGAGAGGGCCGAAAAAATAAAAACAATAAAAAGAAACTACCTACTTTGTCTATCAGTTCCTAGGCCAAAAGCTGAAGCCGTTCTCTCCAACTTGCACCTAGAAAGTTCCCAAGGTGCTGCCGCCCCTACAATCCGTTCTGTGCAGCATTGCTCCTATGTAGAACAACTGTCTTGACATAATCTAGGTCGCGTTCGTCTCGATAGAAAAGAGAATCCCGTGCGTTGCTTTTTTTTTCTCAAATCCCAAAGAGACAAAAGAAAAGAAGCTTCCTACGTGATGCCTATGTCTATCAAAATGAAATTGTCGTGTGCTTGATGGTCCAAAGCTGAAAAGCCTAAAACCAACAAAAGGTGCATGTTTCATGTCTTCTTGTCTTTTGTCTTTTGTCTTGAGTACTGATTCCTTGAGATTGTTTTTGACCACATAGAAAATCAGTACTAAGAGTCATTTTTTAAAAGCAGTAAAAACAAGAAAAAGAAATAACACACATAGAAATCAAAAGTCAACTAAAATGAATAATAGAATCTCACAATTGTGTTGTGCATATGAGGAAATATTTCTTCATTAAAACACAAGTTATAAAATTAAGCATAAACTATGATATTAACCAATTTAAATCATAATTCGGATTGATGCCTATTAATTATTATTTTTAATCTAAAAATAATAATAATATCAATAAAGTAATGGAATATATTGGTTTCATCAACTGTTAGAATCCTTACAAAGAGGAATGTTGCAACGTGTTTGCGAGAAACCATACAAAGAGAAAGAAATCGAAATGATCTACAAGCGGGGTTAAACTCGGCAAGGTACACGGTGGTACCATTGGCAAAAAAGGAGTCGCTAGAGAGGCAATATCCCAGATGTAGGAAGTAGGTGAAGACAGGAGGGTGAGCCCAACCCAAGCTCCCCGAGATCCTTAACTCGAGAAAATCATTGGGAAAACTAACCTCAATAAAAACCACTTCCACACAGGCTGGGGATCCATGCTAGCTCCATGTGGAAGTAGCAAATAGAGGCTCCTCCCTTGTGATCGCTACCCAAGTAAAAGGTGGCAGGGACATGAAGAGCTTGAGTTGAATTTGGCAGGGCCCCCTTGCCAGGACAAGGCCCCGCTCTTTCTCCCTTCTTGGCCAAAAACGATGCGCCCGAACCAAAATTGGCTTAGGACATGAAAAGTACCCTTCACCCGCCAGGCTTGAGTGAGAGGCCCTACTCCATCCAAATCAGGAGAAGAATTCGGTATGTAGTAACAGAACATGGGCTACATGAGGAGTCCTGCGTGGCCACAAAGCTTGGCTTGCACCATCTTTACAGCACACCCCCTAGCAACTAGGGGCAGCATGATCTTCTACAAACTTCCCTCGGATAGCCATAAAGAGCCACGATACGCCTGCCTCAACATGAGTCTACAGCAGGCCACAACACAAGAAGCTTGTCTCAGAGCCAGAAGGCTCATCAGAGTCAAGGTTAACCGAGGGAAACCCAACATGAAGAAAAAAGAAGGCTTTAGACACTTGAAGGGCAGAAAGGGAGGTTTGATGACAAATGGCAAGGTAGGAAGGAATTATATAGGTGAGGTGTGATGGTTTGCCCCCCCCTCCCCTCCCCAAGATTTAGGGAACGTGCATATCCCATGGTCCCACAAAATCCAGCATGAGTCTAGCAAATGGTTCAGTATGAATCTCGTGGCATGAGCTATGAAGGCCATCTTGTGCCATCAATGCAAGGGAAATGTAATGGTTGGGCATTAATGGCCAACTACTCGAGACCCTCGGAGATTCACGAGCAGTGAATAGACTACCAAAATAGTTTCACCAGGAAACTCGAGATTGCCATCACCTTCATATTAGGAGCATCATGCCTTTTCCTCGGGAAATGAACCTCATGCAATGAAGCATGCCAAGCGAAACAAGCAGCCCAAGCAAAACAAGCAATGGGAAGGGAAAAAAATTGGAAATACAAAAAGAGGCATATAATTGTATAGCAAGGGAAAAAATGTATATACAAAGTGCAATAACGCATTGGGCACCATGGTCTGTACATATAAGGAGCTAAGGGCAAAGAAGCTGCATCATTCTATGTATAAAAACAAAAGGGAAGATCAATCGAGGGAGGTGTCGAGGCCCATCTTGGAGTCAATAGGGCCCACCTCGAGGGTGTCGGGATCCAATTGATGACTAGTGGGGTCGGCCCTGGTCCCCTTGAAGCCGCTTGCCCCAGAGTCAGCACTAATGACATCCCCAGGATGACATGGGGGGTTCGCCATTTATAGGCAAGAAAGGATGCAGAATCATTGTCTGCCCAATCTCGCCCACATGATTAAGAGCAATAGATTCAGGGTCAAGGTCTTCAAGATCAACGGCCCTTAAGTGCACCTTTAACGCCTCAAAACTCAGGTTCAGGATGACATAGTCGCGCATCCTCTCAAGGCCTTTGAGATATCTCTCAGACCAAGCGTCGTCACGGACGTAGAGGGCCCTCCCTAGCTGGTTAGTTGCATGGGTGGCGACCTCTTGCACCTGAGACAAGTCCCTTTGCAAATCTTGGATGACCACATCTTGAGCAGCTATCCTCTTCTAGGCCACCCCCAACTCGATCAGCACCTCATCCTCTCTAATGCTGGTCGTAGACAGTAAGACTCCCTAATGGTCGACAAGGACAAGCATTCCCCCTCCAGCCTTTCATTTTTTGCATGAAGCTTTGACTCTTGGAGCTTTTTCAACAACTCCTAGGCTTTCATGGACCTCTTTTTGGATCTCCGCCATGACATTTCTCCTCAGGATTTGGCAATCTTCAGTTGGTGACCCTCCGCCTCATGATAGGCGCAGTACCTGTGAGCTCTCAAGTCGAGGTCGTTGATTCCCCGTGGGTGTTCCTCCTCCCACATTTACACATGCATGTTTATATGAGCTTTCTAGGAGGTGGTGGCGCTATCACGCCTCTCGTTTTGCCCCTTCTCGAGGGTCTTTGCACTAACGCCCCACTTAGAGCCACTTACCGACTACTCTATGCCTGCACATCTCATAGGGATCAAGGCTTTGAGGGTATTTGAGGTCTTTCGTGTTATTTCTACCATGAATGGGCTTAGGGGCAAATGCCACCCAAGAGCGCCGCTAGTGTGATGTTCTTGTCTTGGTCATCCTTGTCATTTGTTCTTTATTGAAGCGGTATAAGTACGCCTTTAAACTTTCTTCTTCCCACTATTTTACAATGACGAGGTAAGCAACTGGCCATCTTATCTTTCAGCTGGCTATGAATTGCATTAAGACCAGCCAGCCTAACTCCTCCAAGGTGTGGATGGTATCCAGTTGAAGGTCTCTAAACCATGCAAGTTCCAAGAGGAAGTCATGCAATGTCATGTGTATCTTAAATGTCTCCAGGTGCTTAGCACAGGGTCTTTCAACCCATCATACATCTTTATTTGGGGAGCTCTAAGCTTAGGCAGAAGTGGGACATCCAACTTTGGCATTGTAAGGTAGGTCCATGCTACTGGGCTCCTGGTCCATAGAGGATGATTCTCCTATTCTTTTCACCATTTCCTCATACTTGCCCATAAGGCTATATAACTCGTCGTTCATCCTTTTGTGTTCTTCATCTTTGGATGGTATCTCACCAGTATTTTATGACATCCCCTCCATCCGTTTGGTTCGCTTGGTCTGGCGCCTTTTTAAAACTTGGCGTTCCTTTTTTTTAGCTCTCATTCTCATGTCGGAGGGTCTCCACATCCGAGGTCATTTTCTTTATGAGTTCCTCCATTTTTGCAATTCTTCCTTCCATGTCGACCAATGTAGCATCTTGCTCAAGGGTCGCTTGGGAACATGCCATGGCTGGAATAAAAATGGCATGTTGATGTCGTTACATCAAAATGTATATTAATCCCACAAACGCCATCAACTGTTAAGGTGTGTTTTGCAACCACCAACTCCGATGATGAGTCGAGTGCCTATAAAGAAGAGAATGTGGTGGTTGGGTGTGTCCATGCCTCCAATGCTGAAGTCAGGATGTATCGTTGATGGAGAAAAGAGAGAAAGAGCTAAGGATGACTTTAGAGCGAGCAACCCTTTTCTCTACCATTCCCTCATATTTATACTTATTCTTTGGAAGTATCTCTGACTCCCCTGTCACTGTAATGATCACCCTTTGTTCCAAATGGCATGGCATCGCATTTAATATGGCTGTTCTTGTCAACTATAGAAACTCGACCCTGGCGTCGGCCATTCGACCTCACATTTTATGCGACTGATCCTATAGGGGATAGGATCCATACCAATCTTTCTGTCATTAATGCCCCGAGTCTGAGGGAGCACTACTTGGGAAGACCAGGGCTCTCCCTAGTAACTCGCTGGCTTTGGTGAAGTAGCTCGGGCCTAGCCTGGCTAGGTACAAAAACCCTATTCCACAATGATAAATATATATTCCACAAATTTAGTATTTAAGCATATTTTTATGGTGAAACTGAAATTTATAGAAATATCCATAAAACATCGATCTGAACTTTATTTCTTTGCTATTCATTAAAAGCATCCCGACTTTTGTGATATAATTAAAACTATCCTAAACTCATCGTTTATTTAGGGGGGCTATCCATCTTCTCAAGTCGTGTTTGTTAATTTAAACATGACCTATATTTAATTAAATGAGTTAAACACTAAAACATTAACTCGGCCCATATAAATACTGGGTGACACGACACGACTCAACTCGCATAACTTGTTTAATGACTTAGCATTTATTAGGCTAACCTGAATAGGCCGGTTCAATCCGTTTCAACTTATTTAACCCATTTCAACCCGTTTAAAGTGTTTCATATATAAATGAGTTAAGCTGACTTGTATATTTATTTTGATCCAGCTAAAAGAATTTTATATATAATACAAGAATAACTAGAAAAATTATTTACAATTACAATAGGATTCATAATAAAATATTTTATTATCAATATACAAATCAATAATATAAAAGAAAATTGATATTTTCATAAAATAATTAGTTATTAACAAAGAAGTGTTTAATAGTTTCAAATATTAAGAAGCCATATAATTAACATAAAATTTGAGAATAAGGTTTATTTGTGTTCACTACAACAAAAGCTGGGTTTTGCCACGAGTTCTTGTTCCACGACAGAATATCGTGACAATAAGTCTGGTATTGTCACGAGCGCAAGCCATGGAAAGCGAAACATGTCATTTTCCATGAGATGAAAACGGTGAGAAATAGTTTACTGGCAATAACATCTTTTGCCACGAAATACGTCAATTAATGCCACCAATTTCTTTTAACGGGAAAAAGAATCCAATAATTATTTTATTTCATGACTTATAACTTTTTGCCACGGAAATATTTGTTTTTCCACTAGATAAACATCATCGCTATTTTGCAAGCCAAATAGGCACATGACCACGTGAGTAAATACTATTTGCCACGAGTAATTAGTTGTTTTTCCCACGAGTAGATTTTGCCGCAAAAAGAAAGGGTATAAAAGTATTGAAAAAGCAGTGGTTCTACACAGCACTACACCTAGAGGGGGGGTGAATAGGTGTAATCTAATTTTTATGGTCTTTTGAAAATTAATCAAACAAGCAATTAATAAATAAATCAAATAACACAAATAATCAACACATGATTTTGTTCACAGAGTGGAAACTCATTTGAAGAACATCTTCAAAATCTAAAACCACTCCGGGTGTAAGACACCACCTCAAATCCTATATAGAAACTTTAGTTTGTTACAACCAATTTAGAGACACTCACAAAACCTTTGTAGTAGCTAAACTTAGCTTGCAACACCACGAGTGACCCACTCGATCTCTACACGCATGTAGTGTCGGAACTCCGACCTTCCTATAGCTTCCCACGAGAACTTCTCGATCTCTGCATCAACGGCAGCTCCGGACTCTTCTGACCAACAAAAATGTATGTGCATATGGACTCAAGTAAGAGTTGATTTTGTATGTGTTGTGATGGAGAAATATTTATCCAAGAAAGAATCAACCAAATGGGGGAGAGGTTGCTCTAAGAAGTTCTTGGAGGCCCTTAGGGTTTTTGCTCTGATTCTCCACACCTAGAACAGAAGCTAACATGTTCTATTTATAGTTCCCATCAAATGAGGCGTTCAAAATCTGTCTGATTTCGCTCGAGCGCCATGTCGAGCGAGTATCGAGCGGTTGACTCTGCCTGAGTTCGCTCGAGCTGAGTGTCGAGCGAGGGTCTAGCGACACACTCTGCCTGGGTTTGCTCGAGCTCAGTGTCGAGTGAGGGTCGAGCGGTTGAATCTGCCTGAGTTCGCTCAAGCCGTATGTCGAGCGATGGTCGAGCGGTTGAATCTGCCAGAGTTCGCTCGAGCCGTATGTCGAGCGACTGTTGAGCGGTTGAATCTGCCTGAGTTCGCTCGAGCGCTCTGTCGAGCGAGGGTCGAGCGAAGTCGCTTCTTTCAACCAATAATGAGCACACTTCAAGCCCACTTCAAGCCTTCCGCAACAACACTTGTTACAACACTATTTTACACAGGTTTTCACAAGAATATACCAACACGCTCATTTTTCTCTCAACAATCTCCCCCTTTGGCATTTCTGTGACAAAACCTCTAACCTATACATATGACCTAATCCTAGCACACCCAATTAGATCCATATTCTTGAACATGTTGAAAAATTTCTGCACACGCTTAGCAAACGGTTAAACATACCCATTCACATATGCACAAAAACGTATTTGCAATTCTCAAATCATACTTCTCAAATCAAATCATAATTAGAAAAGAAATACTTCATTAAGCAACAAATCAGGAGTTCAAGAAACATTTTTCAGACAATCAGCAGCTAACAAGAAATATAAATCAACAGAAATAACCAAAAGCTGCTGTTCCCCCAAAACAAAAAAATGTGTTAGTACAAGTAACACTCCCCCTGAGTTAGTACTACACTCCCCCTCAACAATATCTCCCCCTCAACAATCAATCTCCCCCTTTTGTCACAAGAGGCCAAGGGTCTCAATCATCACCATCGACATCCTCATCATCCTCATTGAGCTGCCTCTCGATGTCATTGAAGCGTTGAGTCACAAGTTGTTGCAGGTTATCAACTTTCACCTCAAGGCTGTCGAACCGGGCGTCAAGGCGAGCTAGATACTCAAGTACCTGCTGAAGACTGGGCTCCGACGAACCGGGGGCTGAGGAAGATGGCTGAGAGCTGGATGGGGCCGAGGTAGACGGCTGAGAACTAGATGGTCGAGAGCTCGAAGGCTGAGAGGAGGGAGCGGGAGGGTGCTCAACACGGATAGGCTGTGGAGTTGTGTGAGCACGACTCAGCTGGACCGTCCTACGACCAATAGGAGCCTTAAGTGCAATTCTAGGCTCCTGAGGATGGAAAGCAACAGATTGGGAGAGAGCTAGTTGGGTGATTAAACACGGTAAGGGCAAACCAGTCCGTGTTTTGGAGGACCGATACGCCTCAACAATAACCTGACACAAAAGACTTCCTAGATCAATGGAGACACCATTGATCAAGGCATACAGCAGACGGGCACGGTCAAGACCCACATCACTATTATGACCAGTAGGATCTAAGTTCGTAAGAACAATCCTACTAAGAATGAGGTGATCGGGGGTAAAATGAGCAGTTGAAATAGGGGTTGTCCCTTCCCAACTACTAGGTCGACCACAAAGACAAGTAGCAATGACTTGTGGACTTGGAGGAGTTGTCTGTGAGTAGGGAAAGTCAGGATAGGACACACGAGGGGCATTTAGCAGAGTCGCTATCATGCCCGGATTTACTCGAAAAACAACGTTCCTGAGACTGACTTCAAACGAGTCGTCAACAGACACGTCATGAATATTGGAGTAAAACTCCCTAACCAACTCCACAGAAGGAGCGGGATGACCAGTGGTCAATGCCTGCCACTGACGAGACTCAAAAATACGGGGAATTATAGTCTCGGTAAGCTCACCTAATGTCACTTCACGCTCGACTATGGGAGTACGATGCGAGAAGTTCTGAAAGTATAACTCTTGGGCTCGGGCACTATGGAATTGGGCTTGAGCGGGTGCAGGAGGGTTTTGGCGAGGATGAACACGTCGAGACATGGTTTCAGCTGTAGACAGAGTCAACGACGTTAGACAAGGCTAAGGCAATGCAAAGATGTGATGAATGCATGCATGCTGACACAACAATGCCAACCAACAATGTAGGACTTGGTGCATGCCCGATGTCACTCTTCATTTTTCAAAACAATAATACATGCCAACCATTTGCAAGCCAATTCATGTGCATGACTCATGTGCATGACACATATGCAATGACAACCCACATGTAAGCCAAATGCCAACCCATGTGCATGACTCTTATGCAATGACAATGCCAAGCCATTTACAAGCCAATTCCAACCCATTGGCAAGCGAAAGCCAAACCTCATGCATGACCCATGTGCAAACCAATGCCAATTCTAAACCAAAACACCTTCAAAACATAATGCAATCCTAGTTAAACGATGTCTCAAACCTAGGATAGACATGAAATAGGTATGAGAATAATGCTATGCGAATGCATGACGAAAAAGAGAAAACACAATTCATTTAGGCATTTTATCAAACACTTGGAGTGCATCCAAGTGTGAAACTCGGGCATAAGCCCATGGAATTTCCAAAAACTGCCTAAATACACTCAATCCCAACAATGGCTACACAGCCTCAATAAACCAAAAGAAACGGAACAATTTCAACAAAAAAAAAAAACTTTCAAAAACCCCAATCCGAACACCATTTTCAAACTACACGGAAATACCCAAAATAAAATCACCAAAACATGAAAATACACAAGAGAAAGGGATTTACCTTGGTTTGGAGATGATTTCGGAAGGAAAGAACTCGATTAATCGAGGAAATTTGAGAAAAGAAGGAGGAAAATTGCACGGAGGGGAGAAAACGCACGAAACAGAGCAGTCCGCTCGAGCGGCTCGAGCGGCGCTCGAGTTTTATAACAGTCGTTCGCTCGAGCGAACTTAAAACCCTCGAGCGGCTGTTGAGCGGTTTTCGCTCGAGCGGGGTCGAGCGAGGGTCGAGCGAGACCTCCAGAAAAACACATTTTGCCCAGTTTTGAAGCATACAACACTCACATGACTTGGACAAATACTGGGAATGTCAATTTTCACACCAAGAGTACATATCAAATGTAGAGAAGCATCATATTCCTATAAAATACGCAGTTTAAAACCAAATATCACAAGTAATATAGACGTGCGTGTTTAAAACGGTCCAATCTTTATCAAGAAATTTCAACCGTAAGGCGTGAGTGGGGTTGGGCTGAACATGAAACCATAAGTGCTTGGGAAGCTCATTCAAGACACAGAAGCTAACATGTTCTATTTATAGTTCCCATCAAATGAGGCATTCAAAACCCTACATTGTAAGTGATCTGGAACTTTAGCTCGAGCGAAGTGTCGAGCGAAGGTCGAGCGCCGAAATCTGCCTGAGTTCACTCAAGCGCCATGTCGAGCGAGTATCGAGCGGTTGACTCTGCCTGAGTTCGCTCGAGCTGAGTGTCGAGCGAGGGTCGAGCGACACACTCTGCCTGGGTTCGCTCGAGCTTAGTGTCGAGCAAGGGTCGAGCGGTTGAATCTGCCTGAGTTCGCTCGAGCCGTATGTCGAGCGATGGTCGAGCGGTTGAATCTGCCAGAATTCGCTCGAGCCGTATGTCGAGCGACTGTCGAGCGGTTGAATCTGCCTGAGTTCGCTCGAGCGCTTTGTCGAGCGAGGGTCGAGCGAAGTCGCTTCTTTCGACCAATAATGAGCACACTTCAAGCCCACTTCAAGCCTTCCTCAACAACACTTGTTACAACACTATTTTACACAGATTTTAACAAGAATATGCCAACACGCTCATTTTTCCCTCAACAAGAATAAAACCGGCTGTTCGCGCGATTCTCCTTTTTTTTTGGCCTTTCTTGTTTCGTTTCTTCCCCAGCCGTTTACCCCCTTCCCCAGCCCCCTCCCCCAAACTTCGGATAAGTAGATGTCACCCCCTCCCCCTTCCCCAGCCGTTTACCCATCTTCGCCGCTTAGATTAATCCCAGGAAATTTTTTGTACCACGCTGAAGCTCACCGACTCAGCCAACCACCGGTATGCAATCTCCCACGATTTAACCTAGCCTCCAGAACCCAGTTTGCCAGGCCGCAGTGTGTGAGTCTCTCGGATGCTCGTTTGCCACGGTAAGCCTCTCTCTATTCTCCCTTCGTTATCTTTCACTATGAATGTTATGATTGTGTAAAATAAATTTCGTTGGTGATATATATATTGTTATGGTTCTATTGTGATAATGGAATGTAAAAAGGAAGTGAAATGTATTGTAATGAAAACTTGTATGAGAAAAGAGCTTAATTGCATGCAAGCTGTATGATAAAATGCTTAGATGAGCTACAATTCATTGCTACGGGTTCTTGGAGGGACCCAACCTCCAAAATTCACTAAGTTATTTCTTACAGAATATTCATCAACTACCTTCCTCAATGCCCTGCATCACTTCATATCCACGCAGGGATAACAAACTTACTATTAAACTTGCAACACGTGTAAAGTAGAAATAACCGACTGCTTACTTAAAGGAAATAAGACAATGACTTGACGACAAGAAATGAAATATAACGACAAGCATAAATGACAGATTCAATACTTATACGGCATCACTTGAAAATACTAAAAAGCCTCCTCCAAATGCTGCGAAAATAGCCAGATTATTAAAATGGTGCACTCCACTCCAACTAATGGCTTCTTACACTGCATTTAGAGTTTCACCCCATTCCCTGCCTTTTCCAAACCCTTCTCTAGAAGGGGTCATAACATATATATGCAACTTGATGATTTCTGGCATTTTTCAATTTCTTATTATATTTTGCAGCTAAATCTGTGTAATGTAATAGGCACTGTGAATCAAGAATGATAGTGTTTATAAATAGTACATGATACTATTTACTAGGATGAATATGTGCCGATAATCAGCTGCTGGTGGGTAAACTGAAAAAAAAAAAAAAACTATCATTTGAGCTTAAGGGTAGGGGATGATCAAAGGAAAATGCGGCCTGAATTGCATTTGGTGGCTCCATCAATCAAAATATACAATTACACTTGTACAGCGATATATTCTCCGATATGTTGGATTGAACTTTTTTAACCATATTTAATTATTTTTGGGTCTTTTTGTACTGTCTGCTCATGTACATAACATTTTTGGAGTAATTTCCCAACCTCTATTCATGTATTAATTAAGTATTGTGTGTATTTTCGGTCCAATCTTTATTGTATTCATGAATTCCAAAAATCTTATGTATAGCACTAGACTGGCTCTGACCCTGTGAGCCAGCAACCATAAAACTGCCAGTAGAAAAAGCAACCAGTTTCTCCGAAAAAGGAAAAGAACGGTTTAACTATCCAAACAATGGTCTGGGCAAGGATAACATATATATGGGTCAAAAGCATATCTACACTCTCTTTCTGCACTTTAGCCAAGGGTCAAAACCCTAGAAATATCTGGTTTATATTATCACTCATAATTTTGTGTTGTGCAAGCTGGTGATTTGTAATAAAGATGCATGCCACCAGATATATACATGCTAGCGTGACACACACGGTAAACCAGTATGCTTAAAAGCCAGTAGATGTTCTACCTTACCAAAATTCATTGTGATGCTAATTTTCACCTCAAATTTACTCATTTTCTATCAAGCTTATAGACAAACGACAACTTCTGACCGACTTAAACTCATGATACTTTCAATAAGACGTGGTTTAAGTCATATTTGTGCAATATGACATCAGAACATGACAGCCAATATCATAAATAGGGTCTCTTAAAATTACTAGAAATAAGGGAAAAAACTATCCAAATTATTATTCCTAAGGATAGAGTATACTTGAAAGCCTAGGAAGATCACAAGCAGGGAATTAGTGACTGGTGGCATATACTGACCAAAACTGAGGAAGATCACAAGCCTAGGTGGCATATTCCACTACAATCTTCAATGCACCTAACTCCACTTTTTTCTACTTCCTGGTCAGCTGCATAAGATGGATAAGGCTTGGATCCATATTGATGATAGATTGCATTCTCGTGAGTATGAAGAAGGTGTTAGACAATTCCTCGCTATGGCCGTAGCACACACTCCAACCACTGATCAGATTAGGTGTCCATGTAGAAGATGTCGTAATAGAGCTTTCCACTCCATTCGTACTGTTGAAGATCATTTGTTCCTTAGAGGGTTTGATCCAACTTATCAATGTTGGATATTCCATGGAGAAGATGATCCTTTCCTTTCCACTCCTTTGTCTGATGAAGAACAAAATGACACCTTCGATTTCGGTGAATATCCAGATGATCTGGACGAGATGTTAGATGACATTCATCGTGGCTCATATATGGGAAGTCACTGGCAAAGGGACGGAGATGTAAACGTGGATGATCAACCATCCACCTCTAATTCTCAAACAAACTTTACTTTCGAGCAGTTGGTCGCTGATGCACGACGTCCACTTTATCCTTCATGTAAGCAGTTCTCGAAGTTGTCATTCATCGTCAAGCTGCTTCACATCAAGAGCATTGGTAGTTGGACCGTGAAGAGCTTCGATATGGTCATAAAGCTTTTGCAAGAGGCATTTCCGGAAGCTTTATTCCCTGATTCATATGCCGATGCTCGTCGCTTGGAGCGTGGCTTGGGGTTTAGTTACGAAAAGATACATGTGTGCCCGAATGATTGTGCTTTGTTTTGGAAGGAAAATGCAACCTACAATGAATGCCCTAAATGTCAAGCATCTAGGTGGGAGCAAAGCACAAGTCCCGCTCGAAGGATACCGAAAAAAGTCCTCCGATATTTTCCGCTGAAGCCTCGGTTGCAGAGGCTATATATGTCCAAGAAGACAGCCCAGGCCATGAGATGGCATGTAGAAGGACGTGTTGACGATCCGACATGCATGCGACATCCATCAGATTCTAGGGTTTGGAAGGACTTTGATAACAAACATCATATGTTTTCCCAAGATCCTCGGAATGTTAGACTTGGTTTGGCCAGTGATGGGTTTAATCCTTTCAATAACATGAGCAGACCATACAGCATTTGGCCCGTACTTCTTGTACCTTACAACTTGCCCCCATGGTCATGCATGAAAGATCCATACACCATGTTGTCGTTGCTAATCCCTGGGCCTAAGTCACTAGGTAATGATATTGATGTGTTCTTGCGTCCTCTCATCGATGAGTTGAAGGAATTATGGGAAGAGGGTGTTCGTACCTATGATGCGTACAGTGGGCAAAACTTTACACTGCATGCAGCTCTACTGTGGACTATCAATGACTTCCCTGCATACGCCAATCTTTCCGGGTGGAGCACAAAAGGCAAGATGGCATTTCCATATTGTACAGCTGACACAAATTCACAATGGTTGGTATATGGCCGCAAACATTGCTACATGGGTCATCGACGATGGTTGCCCGTAGGGCACACATGGAGACGCAAAAAAAATGCGTTTAATGGATTTGAAGAGCACAGACTTCAACCAACAAGAGTCGATGGAGAGGAATTGCTTGAACAACTAAGTCTGATATCACATGTTGAGTTTGGTAAATCTACTTCAAAGAGGAAACGAACGCCCAATCAGCTAAATTGGACCAAAAAATCCATATTTTTTGAACTTCCCTATTGGTTATCCTTGGGTTTGAGACATAACCTGGATGTTATGCATATTGAGAAAAACATATGTGATAACATCTTGGGAACATTATTGAATATTGAAGGGAAAACTAAGGACTCTGCCAATGCGCGTAGGGATTTGGCAAACCTTGGAATAAGGAAAGAGTTGCACTTACAACATGAGGGCGATCGTGTAACCATGGGCCTTGGTTGTTACATGTTAAATGGAAATGAGCGAAAGGCTTTTTGTGCATTGTTGTCAAAAGTTAAATTCCCTGATGGGTTTGCCTCGAATATAGGCCGGTGTATAAATGCTAGTGACGGAAAGATTAGTGGAATGAAGAGCCATGACTGTCATGTCTTTTTGCAAGCATTGCTACCGGTTGTGATTGGTGGGTTCTTACGGGCCGATGTGCGTCAAGCATTGATAGAGTTGAGTGGCTTCTTCAAAGAGTTATGTTCCCGGACTTTGAACATATCAGTATTAGATCGTCTTAAAGCTAATATCCCCATCATTCTATGCAAACTAGAAATGATATTCCCTCCAGCTTTTTTTGATATAATGCTGCACCTTTCTATTCACTTGCCAGAGGCGGCTCTACTAGCAGGACCCGTGCAATACATATGGATGTATCCCTTTGAGAGGTATCTAGGGAAGTTCAAGCGTTACGTCCGCAACAAAGCCCGTCCTGAAGGCTCAATTGCTGAGGCATATGTGCATCTCGAGTGCCTAACATTTTGCTCAATGTACCTCCATGATATAGAAACGAAATTTAATCGGGACGAACGCAATAGTGATGTACTTGAAGGTTCGGTTGAGACGGGAAATATAAATCGTTTATCTGTTTTCTCACAAAAGGTTAGACCATTGGGGCCACCGCACTCGCACATATTAGCCGACTCACTAATGGTCAACGCCCGATGGTATGTACTTAATAATTGCCCAGAGGTTGATCAATACATTGAGTAAGTACATCATGCTCAAATTGTTCAGTTCAGCATTTATTTATATATAATCTGCCCATGCCTTGTAACCATTACCTTGTATTAGCAGGGAGCACTATAATAAGATGAAAGAAGAGGACCCTGATAACATCGACCGTAGGCACCAGAGTCAGTTTCCATCGTGGTTTAGATCACACGTAAGATAATGCATATATTCCTAATACATTTCTAAGACTAAATGAATTTAAAAATTATAGTCTATTACATTAATAATCTGATCTTATTCGGCTCTTTTCTGTGCTAGATTCGAGAGCTGCGTGCAGTTAGCCCAACTGAGGTAACCGATGAGATATATGCATTAGCATGTGGTCCAGATCCGTGTGTAGCGTCTTATGCCGGATGCATAATGAATGGTGTTCGATTTCATACTCAAGAGCGTGAAAGGCATCGGCGCACTCAAAACTGTGGGGTTGTTGTTCATGGCGAGCATCAGGGGTCCCCAGTTGAATTCTACGGTTTGTTGCATGATATTATAGAAATACGCTACATGGGTTGGCGTAAGGTTTATCTATTTCAATGCACTTGGTATGATGTTGGGGACCCGAGAAGGGGGATACGTGTAAGGGACCATCTAACTTTAGTGAATACTGTTAGGCAATGGTATAAAGATGAGTTGTTCGCCCTTGCGAGCCAAGCGATGCAAGTCTTTTATTTGCCTGATCCGATTTTGGGTGGAAGTTGGCAGGTAGTCCAAAAGGTTACAAGTAGGAATGTTTACAACATCCCTCCTGTAGTTGTGGCCCCAGATGATGATGATTCATCAGGGGGTGATTTTGAAGATGAGGAGCACAATATCGAAGCCAACTATCCCCCTATCCTCGATCTTGATGAAGCCATCTTTGATCCCTTGAACCGAGTTGATGAAGAGAATTTGCCCGTAGACGTAGAACACCTCTCGCGTCTTCAACCGTCCCAACCAGTTGAAGACGATGTCTTCATTGACCATAGCCCAATTCGTGAAAACATGGGAATGGAGGACCTAAGTGCCAACGATAACTCTGATAGCGAGACCGTGTATCATCTGAATGGGGGGACAGATGATGATGACGGTAATCCATATTTGTTAGTTTTTTAGAATTGCATACAAAGATTGAACTATATGCTATGCATTTCACAACCCGATATTTTAACTTTATCAGTCAAAGTGATAAAAGAGGTTTACATGTTTAGTGAATGTAAAAGTTGGCTACTTGTATATAGGTCTATTAACATCGACCGTAGGAACTCAATTGGGCGTGATCGTAGTTGAAGATTTGTATGTAAAATAGTAATAAGAATAAAACGTAGACTTGATAATTAGTATAATTATCAAGTCTACGTTTTATCATTATAATTCCCACAAACAGTGGGCAAAAAGTTTGTGAGCCTAGACTTGAGGTTACAAGCTGGTGCAGCTAGTAAATAATGTGCATAAAAGGCTAGAGATACAACTGAAATTTACATTTAGGACATTATACATGTGGGTTTAACCTACTTAGTCACATATGGTATGTAGTTCCTCATTATTTTGGGTGGAGGTTTATACTGAATAAGTTTAAGTAAAAATGTTAGCTTTCCTATGGTACTCAAGAGATACTCATAGTGGAATTTAACATTGTGTGCAGATTAGGTGGTTGCACCTTCAAGCATAACCCTTCAGCTCTGTACACCAGTGCTCGACGGTTGATGGAAGGAGGTTGATGCTGTGAGATGAGGTTGGATCTTCTTTGAAGTACCAGCAAGGGGGGTGAATGAGTGTTTGTAGTTGTAGAAAATTATGTAATTCAGGATTCACTTATTTTTTGGAGACGATGTGTAACTGACTTAGTGACAATATTTTGTACATGTTGGCTTGTACTTCCATGGCATGAACATGTTGGCAAAATAGAATGCTAAGACTGCACATAAATGACTTGATAGAGTTGATGCTAGTCACTGTAGATGGATAGTATATGGGATATAATGCATTAGCATGGGGTAGTATAAGGAAAAGCTGAAAATAAAAACTGTGGGGTTATAATTATTTGTGGTATAAATATTAACAATCCCTAATTCAACTTGGTTGGTAAGCTCATGTTGGAAGATTGATGGGGTTGAATACTTTATAAATTAGGAACACAACCAGCTTTTCTTAAAAATATCCGAGTTCACTGCAACACTCTACAATCCAGTTTTTAGAGTTCATTTGTGTTATTTTATGAGTCCTTATTTTTGTACATAGGTAGGCTTCAAGGGTAAAGACAGAAATCTCCTGCTGTATAATGAGTAGTGGGCAGGATAAATACATGAACATCTGACCTACTGTTGCAATCATATAACCTGGATGTAATTTTCTAACATTATCCAATATGCATACAGTTATATATATATGGAAAGGTATATATATACCTAAATATACCTATATATATAGGTATGTTTGGACAGCTTTGGGATGTTTAATGGATTTGTTGAGAAATGCTATGCAAAATGTTTTTGTGATTGATAGAGTTTCAGTAGGCACTAACACAAATTGCTATGGGTTTAATCCTTTAGTTATGCAGCCAGTTGTGATTGAGGGAGCAATGCTCCATAAAATAATTCCCACATAATCATGACCCTCCAATAGAAGGAAGTCAAGTTGGCCACTCACAGCATGTGAGTAACTGCAGATACATGCAATATAGTGGACTAATGAGGGTATATATATATGGCAAGTTAGGTGATGCATTCTCTGGAAGCAGCTGGTTCTCACATTGTGTAATAAGCATGTTGAGTGGGATGATAGCCTACCAAATTGTATCATAGGATTTTAATTTCCTATGATATAATCTGTTTTATGGAAAATAAGGTTTATATGATATATATTACATATGATATATATATATATGAAATGGCAACAAACATATATAATATCGAGCTTCATCTTGGATGCACAAGAAGATACGTACTTTTTAAATAATAGGTGACATTTATTCCTGATAAAGTTAAAAAGTCATGTATATATCATATGTTATATATATATATATTATATATATATAGCGTACGTGATAGAATGCCAAGTAGGTGGTACCCCACACGAGATATGGTAAAGTTGGAATCTTTGATCCCTTGACTTCCTAACATTATCCACTGAAAAATTTGGGCGGGATAAAATTGGGTGGGGGGAGTAGTTTGAGTGGGAAATGGCGCCAGAGAAGTCACTGGGGTCCACAGCAAGCTGTGTGTGCAGAATCCATATTGTACATGGGGTTTACACGTGGTCACGTTGGTAGATGTGTATCAGCAGAAGGTTTCAACAGAGATACTTAAAACTTCACAGCGTACGCCTTCCCTCCCATATCTTAACACACCCAGCAGAGAACAAACTTATTTCCAGAAGAAAAATGGGCAAACTAAGGTTGGGCGATAGCATTTTTAAGTGGAGCTGCTAACCAGGTCCTTACAAAATATTGAGAACTCTGATAACTGCAGATTTCCTCCAGCGCACAGTGTAAAAGTGAGTGCTTTAAGCACAATATTCTCTGCCACGCAACAAGTTTATGCTGCAACCAGGTACATAATGTTTCAGATTACTGCTACAACTACTTGTAAAGGCATGCACAAAAGGCCAACACTTATATCTTGTAATGGTTGTTTTACACACTCAATGGTAGACTGTTGATTGGTTACCATTCACTTTTTTCTCAAAAGTATGGTGGTGTTAGAGAGGGATTTGGTTTAAGGCTAGCATGTCAAGACATGGGAAAATGTACTGTCCATGTTAGGCTGAGGGAGTTTGATGCTTACAAAATGTTAGAGTGTGTTTTGTTTTAAAACAAGGCCAGAAATCAGAAAATGTAGAAGGACCACTAGTCGCTACTGGTGGGTATAGTGGATACCAAAAAGTTGCCACAACTAAATAGCTTCTCCTGCACATACAGCAGTTTAAGTATGTATATTTAAACACTTTGTTAATCTGTAATTTTTTCACACTGCACAACCTAACAAAAAAGAATATATTGTAAAGAAGGGGGTACCTTTTGACAAAAGGCAGGGATAGTTAATTCAAACTTCTGAATATTATCAAGTTGGCCTTCTACTTTCATTTAAAAGGCCAACACTGCACTAGAGTCTGAATTACACATGTTCGAATCAGCAAAATTTTGGAGGAAAGAGTTAATGCATCTTCTTCTTCTAAGGGTGGGTGAAGATTTATTATATTTTACATGTTCTGAAGGTGGGAGAACATATAAAATAGGCATTTTAACGAATGTTATACAAATAAATTATATCAGATGTGTGTTACACATTGCAAAACGTGGTTTAATTCATACTCTAGTTAGTAGGAATTAATTTATTTTGAGACCTACAATGAGGTTGGATTTACTACCATCATGATGGCTAGATGGTAATCTCCACTAATTCCATCCAGCATGTTGTTATCATAGTCTGAAATATTGATTTGTTACAACTTCTTGAGCTGTGTCACAGTATTAACATGTTGGAAACTTATGTGTATTAGTCTGGTTGCATGGTTCAATTTCCATACTTGTTATTTCCACCCAGCAGCGAAGGCAAGGATGGTGAGATCTATGAAGTTTCGTGGGGGCCGAGTCAGACAAGGTAGAGTAGAGATATGTCACAGTCCAATACCAGAAGCACCCTTGCCTCCTCAAACCAGGTTGCGGGACGAGCTGGAGTCAAATGATGAAACTCAAGATATAGGAGCTGCTGCCGCACAAGAGGCTATGGGTGGAGATGTCGTTGGAGAGGGGCAAACTACTACAGGTATGTCAATGAAAAATGAACTCAAGAGCTGAAATTAATGTATTATCAATTCATATACAACTACAAGTAACATTCAACTTATTGGTTGCTACATGGTATCCATATAACTTTGTCCAAATATTTATCCTATTCAATTGATGTCTTGATGTAGATCCACCTAGGAAGAAAAGAGGTCGAGGGCCTGCGAAGGGCACACTATTTGAAAGAATGAGGAAAGTGGGCAAGATACCTCTGGTAATTCAAGATGGTCATCGAGGGCCATCTTGCGAGAATGCATCTATATTCACTGGCCGGCTAACAGACATCATTAAAATACATGCTGACATGAGGCATGCTAGTTGGAGTTATGTACCCGAAGCTGAAAAGCAAGAGCTGATTGATCGTGTGAGGGTACGAGTCCTTATTTTTAATAAACTGGAAGTTTCGTTGGTGCTGACACCATTAGATAGTTGTTCAAATAATTGATTTCAAACTCATGTAACACTTGGTATTATTGCATGCAGGCACATTTTCTACTGGATTGGACAAGAGACAACCACCGGGAAATGGTTGTGCAACATTTGGCCGACAAGTATAATGCATTTCATTATGCATTACACAAAGTGTATAATAAATATGCCTCACATGAAGAGGCACTACGTGGTGGGACAGACAAGGTGGACAAACAAGTATGGGAAAAATTGTGTGAAAGGTGGGCAAGTGCCACATTCAAGGTATTGGACAATTGTTTTACTTTCAGTATATGGGATATAATTGCATCTATTACCCGACCAATTAAAACTTCAGCTTAGGAACACGTGTTGCTACATTCAACTTAATCTACTTGAACCTTTTGTTGCTTATGTCTGATTTTGAGGAAAGTGATGTACTTTTGAGGGGACAAACTAATTTCTTACATCCAAATGCAGGAGAAGTCGAAAAGAAATATTTCAAATAGGCAAAAGCTGAAGGTTGCGCACACCGGTGGTCGCAAATCGTTTATTCGAATTTTAGAGGAGAAGGTTTGTGATACAAGTACATAAAGTTATATGTACTTAATAGTGTAGAAATGCTGAAGGAATTACTGACTGCTCATATCTGGTTTTCAGCGACCAACGCAACCAAATATGGTGGCCTTCTATAAGGAGACCCATTGGTCAACACGGAAAGGAAAATTCATAAATGAAGCTACTGAACTCAATTATGTAAGCTGATGGTTCTTCTATAATTTCATTTAAAGTTGACAGTTAGCAACAATAGGTGTCCAATTGCTGATGGCTTTCCTTCTTACCATGCCATTAACAGAATATAATGATGGAGAGGTTAGCTGAGAAAGAGTCGGACGAGGATCTTGAAGAAGTAGCTTCCACCATCTTCAAAGAAGTCTTGGGCAACAAATCTGGATACACGTCTGGTATGGGGCACATGGTGATTCCAGAACCATCTCCTTCAATGCAGAAGAGTAGAGCTTTCATTCGTCTCTCGGAGGAGAATAAAAGGAACAAGAGCGATGCTGAAATGTACAAAAGCAAACTGGATGGAATGATGGCTGATATTGTGGAATTGAGGAGGAATTTTTCAGAGCATGAGAAGCTTTTGATGAGCTATCGGAACACTGATTTACCCTCCGGTATTGAGTCTCATAGAGAGACTCAGCTGGATGATGAGCTGGTTTTATACTGAAAGTTTTTTGTGGAGGGGGCTTTTTGTGGGGGGACTCATTTTGTGGATAGTTTAGAGCACTATAATGTAAATGCTTAAATTCCAAGCTAAGACATACCTAAGGTAAAATATATTATGGTCTATGAACACATAATAGTTAGGCTGGCTATCTTATAACATAGTTACACGAAAGGTAAGATGATGGGTAAACTTTTTGACTTGCTTGGTATTTTGTCTATATTCAAGGGTTCAGTTCTGAAACAAATATGGTACAAAAGGTACATGTATTTTCTTTGCTTTGCATGTATGGAGGGAAAACAGAATATATATATATATGCTGATTGGCTGTCCGTTATTTTCTTCATTACAGGCTCAATAGCAGTGATGATAGGCAGGGATTTCAGCCTCATGGATTGTCGATGGTAGAGCAGGAGGATGGTTCATGATCTAACACATTTTCAGATGAAAGGTAATTTCTTGGGACTCTACTTATGTAGCTAGATGGTTTAAGTAATACTTGGAGATTATTTAACAAAAAGCAAGAGTCCTGGAAGGGACACCATAAACAGGGCAACATCTTAATGTCAAGGAAAATAGAAATGAAATATGTTAACTCAGGTTTTACAATTCATGAACTAAATGTGGGTTATAAGGAAACTCGTCAAACATTTTCTCAAATTTATGTATAATAGAGTCATCAGTTTCCTAATGGAAAATGGTGAATGGACAGTTTACAAATCATGTCCTATGAAGTACTCATAGGACATGTGAGGCTATAATGTGTAATATAAATGTTTACTGTTTCTGTAAGCCCAAGTAGTGTATGTACCTCAAAATTCAGTATGTCATAATATATGGGAAAAAAACCTGTGGGTTGGTCTGAAAACAATTACATTTCAGAGTTGGGTTGTGGGGAAAAAGTGAAATAAAAAATCCCATGAAGATGTTAGATGACATTCATGCAACCTACTACAGGTATGACCTTTCAATTTGTTTTATCAGCTAAGCAAATAAGGATATACTTGCATATCCTAATATCTAGGAGATGGTAGATGGGAATACCTATAGATGTGTTGGTATTATAGACCAGTTTTCCTACACATAGTACATTACTCCAATTCAGAAACTGTGTTCTGTATTTGAAGGTTTAAACTGATGACTGATATACAGCTAAAAAATATTGGTATGGTTTCAGCTATAGCAGCTGCATATACCGCAGAATATTGAGCGGCAATATATTAAATATTATTATTACAAGTAATGCTAATAATAATATAGTGTCCATGTATGGGAATATCAACTTAATAATATTGGCTATCCATTCATGATTAATTATAGGTAGATGATACATTCATACAATCTATGTATGAATGGGGAGACAAGGACAATGATGCAGGCTTTTATAATGTATATGGGAAACTATCATATTTGTTTACCTAGGAACATTGATGTAATGTCATGTAATATGCATGCAGTATATATAATACTGTTTGATAGTTGTATGTTTATCTATTTCATTTTTAGTGGTGAGCACATTCACCGATCATTTCTGGAGCAACAGGCAGAATGCTGCAAGCTGGTTCCACGACAATCTGAAACGCAGATCAGATTCATGCTATCCAATCCGTGTATATGTCCTTCATCCCATCATTCAAAGAGTCAAACAATTGCCAATAGATATAATTCTCTCATGTACTTGGAATATCAGTTGTAAAGCAAACTGTTGGTTTCATGGCCTTGAATTCATTTGTGATGAATTAACATTAAGGTTTCAGGTTGAACCCATTTGGTACTGTAATTCAGTTGGGAGATTGCATGCCTCCTCTTACATAGTCTCTATGGATGTTTGCATTTCTTCCATATCTTGGGAATGTGCTCAAATATAGTATATTGGCAGGTTATTATGGAAGTTAATGGATAATTGTATCATTTGTATGTGTTTGTTTGCAAGAAATTGGCAAATACTTGGATTCTGAATGGGGAAACAGATATTGAGATGTAAACTTGGATTCTGAATGCGTTGGGATAACAGGATATTGTGAATGGGGTTTTGATAATAGCTGGTGATGGTTATTATGATTGGCAAAATTTATATATTCAAAATGCAAACAGGTTATTCCATTATTACTAACATGTCAGAAAAAGTAGGTATATATCATACTCGGTTTTGCCACCACTTTGCAGGGATGGCAATATTGGTATGAAAATGTTTTTCCCATGTTGGAGAATTGATGTGAAAAGATTTAATTGTACAATAGACCAGATGGCTAATAATCATTTGCCACGAGCTTATGGGGTCGAAATGCCTAGCTTCCACCACGTACACCTTTTCCCACCACCATTGTGTATGGATGTAGCGTATTCCAGACTAACTTACTATATGGAATGGAGTTATTTCCAATAACTCAAAGTGGCGGGTACAAGCTATTTTGCCAAAACATAACATAATAGGTAATAATATATTGCCACAAACATGTTTTGTCCGAAAGAGAGTTTTGTCATTATAGCATCCAATGGGCAATAATATTTTGCCCAAACATTAGAGAATGGGTTTACATATATTGCCACCAAAACTAGTTGTCTAAAATCCTCCATTTGTCATTATAGTATCCAATGGGGATAACATGTTCGCCATACTATGTGAGACGATTGTAAACATACCTCAAATACTTTTTCCGACTACTCCTTTCGACACTAAATAGCTATTACCAATCATACCGTGTGGTGGAAAAAGGTGGAGTTTCACAATCACAAACCAAGTTGTGATTATAGGCACCACGAAGCTGGTCGCAATTCTCTAACTGTAACCAGAAGATATAATTACATATATCTTTTTGCCACCATATTTTCCATGAAAGGTCTCGTGGGTGATATATATATCCCGACCAACAGTGGGTGTGGGAAAAAGAATTTAACTTACCACAGGTAAATAAATCCAAATTGCGTTTGCCACCACACCATACTAATTTCCCCACAAATTGTTTTCGTGGGAAATATCAGTCTTTTTCCACGAAAGTTTTTTACCATGAGAAATGAGTATTCCCCACTTATTATATGCCACCAACCTCTCACGAATATAATTTGGTGGGATAAATATTATTGCGACTGGATGGTAGCCTTTTCCGATAACTCTCAATCATGGCAAAAAGCTGCTTTTGTTGTAGTGGTTATACGGCTTAAGTGCGGGTTTTAAAGTTGACTCACATTTGACTGGTTGAGTTCGGGTTTTAAAGTTGATTCAGAATTGACTTAGTTATTTATCAGATCAACCTACTTATTTCGTGTTGTAATTTCACGAATACTTGAGACTATAAATTTACTTTATTGAGGTTGTTGTCAATCAGCATATATTTCGATAATTACTTGAGCTATTAAGTGATCGTGTGAGTGATTAATGTTTGAGTATTACAATTTGTGTTTTGAATTTGTTTTTAATAATTGTAATGGATCACGCGACAATTAATGTGTTAATTTACAAATCGATTTGTAAAGTAGAATAAAACAAAACAAGATAATTTATTATTGAGAAAAAAAGAGTGAAGAACTCTGCTGTCCACTCATAGATGACTAGAAAAAGAAAAAAGAAAAAAAAGTAAAAAAGTGGCAGAAGCTAGCATTTATTTCTTATAAAATCCAGGGATACCACGGAATAAAATTCATACGGGTTAATTAGACATTCCAGCTTTCTCCTTCATTGCATGCATCCTTAAGCCAGGTATGTGGACATTAAGGATGTAGTCTTTCCAATCTATGCTCCTCACATCAAAACAAAACATCCTCTTTTCTTCCTCAGACATGCTTGCCATCAATTTCTGGGCATTGCTGTTATCAAACCTGCATGCATGCATTGTAGTGCTTTATTTACTAGAATAGCGGATGACATATCTTCACAAAATGGGGGACTAACATCATTTGAGGATCATACCTTCCTGGGTAGAACATGTATGGCTCATATATATTGGCTAGGTACTTTGCTCTCTCAACCAATTTTTTGCAACTATTTTCAAATTCCTTACCAAGTTTCCCATCTGAATTTTGCTGAATTGTATCCCGCGAAATGTGAGCAGAAAATTCATCCATGGAGCCGTACATTTTGCAGGCTTGTACGTTGATTGGCCTACCCTCGGAGCCGATCCAGGGGGATGAAATGAAGTGATCACCAAAAAATGTAAAAAGATCTCGTATTAGTAAGGGGTTGGCTACTGAAGAGGCAACATGGTAGATATTAATGTCTCCCTTTCCGGCCTTTCCATGCCTTGTTATGGCTGCCAAGGTGGCATTCACAACCATGTCAGCGGGGACCTACAATTAGTCACGATGTAAGTCGGTAGAAGAAATCATTTGTGTAAGTATTGACGTAAATATCAGGATTCTCTAAGATTTTTTAATTAAAATATTTTCTATCAGTTGGAGAGGTATAGGCACAATATCTCAGCCCGGTCGTTGCAATTAATATTAGCATCAATCCACAATACTCACGGGTAGGTAGTATTTGATGTTGTAGGGTCCACATGGTATGTACGTGTCTATTTTTCTTGGAATGATAGAAAATATTTGAATAAAAAGATTATAGAGAATCTTAATCCATATTGTAACATACTCGAGTGGAATAGCACAGGGGAAAAGTAATATTACTCACAATGTCGGAGACCCCATTTAGATCAATTGGAAAACCCGTTAGCTGCCCTTTTCCATAGGATGAAATGATTGGATCAATCATTCTTAAAGGAAATAAAAGAGAGTTATAAGTGTTAATAAGTGCATTTGCATTTGATTAGAAAAAAAAATAAAAAAAAGTATATTTGTATTTAAAATAATGTTAGATACAGTTCTAAAATTTATAAAATATGTAAATCTCATACACGTCTTTTAAAAAATAAGAAATACACCATTAAAATGTTGTGTTTAAAAAAAATAAAATAAAATTATATGGGGTCTTAGATTTGTCCAATTTTTTCAAAAAGATGAGAGGTTTGCATTTCTTAAAACAGTAAAAATCTTGTATTTGCATTTAATGGCTAAGAACTTGGTAATTAATAATCAATAAAGACATACCTAATCCCTTCTATCCATCCAGGGAATGGCTCTCTATAAGTGCTCTCAATAACACTTGGTCGAACAATTACCATAGGAAGCTCTCCTTTAATTTTTCCCATTGCCATTTCTCCCATAGCCTTAGTGAAGGAATATGTATCTTTCCACCCGAATTTTCGTGCCCTGATAATGAAATTGCTAGACATTAATATTGCTTATTGCTCTCTCTTTTATCTAATAAATAATCAAAAAAGAATATGAGAATTGTTCTTGTAGACTACAGTCGAATAATATATTTCCTTAAAGAATTGTTTCAGTCACAGAGAATTATAAAATAAAAGGCTATAATCTTATGTGACTTAATTAATATAATATATAATTAATAATCCTTAAACCTCAAAATCTTACAGAAATACAAAAAATTCAAAATGCGACTAGCTTCATTCCCTTCAGAAATTCAACCTTAATATAGTTGCAACTATTCACTTTCAAAGAAAAGACAAAAATTAAGAAGAAATTCCTCAGTACCTTTCCAAACCTAATTCTTTCATTTTCCGAGTCAGTCCTTTAGTTTTAAAATCTTCCAGGGAATCCAAAGCTAACTTCATTTCAAGGTTGACGTCCAAAGTAGGGAAGGAACTTGGAGGGCTAGCCTCCTCGCGAAGTGACTCTTCCATAAATATTCCTTCTCCTATTGCATGAATGTAAGCTGTACGCTCACGAGTGAAAAAATTACATAACTATATTACTGTTCTAAAAACATTGGACATAAATCATAGCATGATTACTAGTTGGCTAATCATGATAGGTGATATTGAGAACATTAAGAAAAAGGGCTAATTCCTCTCGTGTACGTACCTGTTGATATATGCAAGAAGAGCTCAAGTTTCTTGCACATCTTTGCAAAGCTCAAGAGCAGACAAGGCCCTCTTATGTTTATATCAACAGCAACATCGTATCTGCTTTTCCAAATTAAAAAAAATGCATAATAATTAGTAGATCTTTATATTTGAAAATACAGTTGTAATAAGTACCAATACAAGAAGATTCATATAACCTTTCACGGAAATCTGTAGTAGCTGCAGAATTTACAATAATATTGGCTTCTTTTCTAATCACGTCACCCACTTGTGCATCTAAACCCAGATTATGCTCTCGGACATCACCAACTACAGTCACCAGTTTGCTCAACATGAAGTCTTGATAGGATTTCCCATGTATTTGCCGGAGACACTTGAACAGCTCAGCATTTATTATCTGAACACAAACATTACTAGAAATGAATATTGTTGGCCGTACATCCTCCTTAACTTGTTGATCGAATTAGGTGATTTGAAGCTACTTCATGTGGATCTCACATTGACATTTAATTATTTTTTCAACCAAACATTAATTGAAAAAACGTATCTTTCATAACTAGAACACGTACTTCGCTTTGTAATCTTTCATTTGCAGATTCCTTGTTTTTTGCCCTGATCAAAAGATATATCTTACCCACATCTGGCACTGCTCGTAGAATCTTCTCAATGAGCACTACATTTACAAAACATCGGTCAATGGTTGGCTAAGTCAATAAATAAATGTAAACGATCGTTAATGGATAATATATTAGAATATATAATACATAGCTAATTTATACATGAAGTTTCTTAACGTGTGGCACGTACACATGATCAGCAAGTCGACTAAGGATGACAAGATTTAACGACTAAAAGACAAAGTAATAAGTTGATAATTAGATGTGAAGTCACGTATATCAAATATCACACAAGAATTAATATATTTATACCTTTGGCTAAGAATCCAGTAGCACCAGTAATGAAAAGATTTTTCCCTCTTAGAAAACTCAAGACTCCAATGCCTTCATTCATTTTCGCTAAAGTGGAGGTTGTTCCACCATAAGGCACTGTCGTATCCTTCAGTACATGATCGCCACCATCTCCTTGGATCTTCCTCATGTTATTAGGGTACGAATCGAAACTCGCAGCATTTATTGAAACAACATGACCATCACGTTTGTTTCTTGTCAATGCAAATCTTTCCAACAACATGGAAAATGTTGTATAAGATTTTGCATCAATTTTCCCACTTCCTAGGTTGGACCCCATGCTAATTCTACTACTCCTTTTCATCAACCAACGCTCATGCTTCTCACTCATGTCAGTGACT
Source organism: Carya illinoinensis (assembly GCF_018687715.1). Classification (NCBI taxonomy): domain Eukaryota; kingdom Viridiplantae; phylum Streptophyta; class Magnoliopsida; order Fagales; family Juglandaceae; genus Carya; species Carya illinoinensis. Next base: position 28,013,957 of record NC_056752.1, on the reverse strand, counting down.
CTCGCTAGTTTTTTGTATGCTAAAGAGAAAGAGCATTGGCACAAAGCAGCCTCCATGAGTTCGTACGTAGCCCGTAGTGAGACTGCAGATAGCTAGCCGAGATCAATTAAATTTGCTTATTTGCATGAATGGGATCAAGGTTTCCAGGAGGTGGAGGATGAATATTATATGGTCGATGCCAAAACCTTTATATATAACAACGGTCCCAGGACAATGATTAAAACCTAGTGTGCAAGGACATGCATTAATTCAAACATAGGATATATGAAAATAATATACATTTAAAAGGAGAGATGAGATTCACAAGATAGAGATGAGATTCGCAAAATAAATAAATATGAGATTATATAAATAAATAAATAAATAATAATAATTTTTTAATAATAGAGTAATATATGCATGCTTTTTTAAAATATAATTGTGCTTGGCACTGTAACATTAGTATCCTTCCCATGATGAGTACCTTATTCTTGATCTTCCCAATTTTATCAGGTAGGAATCCAAACTCGCATGCAGTAGTTAGTAGTACTACTGAAGCAACGTGACCATGTTTGATTTGTTTCTTGTGATCAATGCAAATCTTTTCAATTACAACGTGGAAATTGTTCTATAAATATAATAAATAATTTAATTTTTTAAATTTAAAAATAATAATATTAAAAAAATAATATTTTATTCAACTTTCAACTTTGATCTAAAATCATCACAGCTTATCTCACTATCCAAAGTTTGAATTCCATAACTCCCCATTCACTTTCATAAAACTTTTCATCTCATCTTATATAATCATTATAAATTTTCCGAATTCTTATACAAAATAAAATAAACAATTCAACTTTTTTAAATTTTAATATAAAAATAATATATTTTAATAATATTTTATTCAACTTTAAATTTTAATCTTAATTTTAATAATCTTAATGTTTGTTAATATTATATAAAAGTAATCAAGTTTTTTCTTACTAAAATCCTCCCAATAACATAAGCTTTAAGAAAATGATATTAGTAATATTATTGATAACTATGTTAAACAAAATAACAAATAATTTTGATACTACACAAATTACAAATTGGGGTAGGCAGGAATCTCAATAATTTTTTCAAACCAATTTCCACATTTCTATTAAAAAAAAAAAGAGTCTGAAAATAGAATAAAAACATCAGTAATTTCCGATCGAGTACGGCCAATTAATTCATTTACATATAAAATAGAATGATTTAAAAAAAAATAAAAAATTGCTGAATTTTTAAAATCGTATCATATTTATCAGAAAATGTTAATGTTGGGTAAGTAAGACATGGGACTTAAAACTACGGCTCGAGCTAGCCCTGTTTCATTTACGTAAAGAAAAAGCTTAGCTTAGCTAATTAATTTATAGGCCTAGCTGCTGGCTAGCTAGCTAGGAAGCCTCTAGAAGATTTGGATGACGGCTATTAATTGCCTACAAAGTTAAATTACCAAACTACACTCTATTAAGAAGCTTTAAAAGGATTTGCGAAAAAAAAATAACATTAATATTATTAATTAATGGCTAATCTATTCTATATATAGAGGTAGACACCCTGCTCTAGATGGTGGTCCTTTTCTTTTTTCTTTTTTTTAATCAAGCTTATAATATATATAAAAAGAAGGATTACAAAAGAGAGAATGGATCCTTTCCACTATTCAAATACAGAAAATATTGAGAAATAGAAAAAAAGTATAGGTTACCAATTTGTAGCTGCCCATTCCTTCTAGATGGTGGTCCTTCGTTAGGCTAAGGTGAGATGACGAAGCTATCCATCCAAGTTGTCAAAAGTTTATCTGCATCGAAAGGCTCTTCTAATTTTAGGTGTTTCGAACAAACTAACAAAAAATTAAAAATAATGATAAAAAAAAATGATATTTTTAATCGCAAGCGTGTACTCGTATTTAAAAAAAAAAAGACTAAATATTGAATTCACACAAAAAAAAAAATATATAATTTATTAATAATAAATTTTTTTAAAAGAATTGTAAAATGCGCTTGCACAATTAATAATTTGGTTTCGTGTTTATATTGAAGCGCCGACAAATTACTTGATAGTTGACACCATCCAATCCGCTCGCCTCACCCTCTCTTCAGCCTAATGCCATCATAGATATTTTAATAATGAAACCTACTTCTTTTCATAGCAACTACAAGATACTTGCGTACTTTACGATAATATGTAACATTACTTATATATATAATTAAATGCACGTCTATCTTGAGAGGCGGCATAGGTTAAATTGAGATCTAAAATGAAATTTTTAAAATATATTTTAATTTTGATACAATAATATAATAAATTATCATGTTGAATACAAATACTACAAATCTTTATAGTAAATGCTTCCGTTTGTCTCCATTTAGTTTTTATCTTAATTACACTAACAATTATTTCTCTTACATAAACTAATAAGGTTAATAATTATTTATACTCATCAATCAGAAATAATTTTCTTAATAATTGTACTCATTTGTTTTTTTACATTTTAGGGCTTAAAGAAGGTTTGGTTAGGGTTTGAAATGCTATCAAGTCTAAAATCTATTTTTTCTTGGCCTAATCAAATTTCTAAGCTTTAAAGGGTGAATAATGATATCATAACATTAATTTGAGAGATTAAAAATATGTAAAAGTTATTTAATCAAGTGATTAAACATAATGCTAAAAGTTGAATCCATTAGGATTTTGAAATCATGTTTGGGGTTTGGGGTAAGCATTTAGGGTTTTGGTTTGGAGTTTCAATTAGATTCTAAATATTTAGGATTTCAATAAGGTTGAAACCCTTTTTGGTTTGACACAAAATGAATGATTGGATGAAATAGTGTTTTGCTTAAGTGGCATGGTCTCACATCTTGATTTTCTTCACATTTCCTTCTCATGGTTCATTTTTGTACAAGTGTCAAATACTATTCACCAAATGTGGCTAAAATCATGCCGAGCATCCAAACAAAATTTCTTTAACCTAATTTAGACATTCCATATTATGATTTTGAAAACACTACATCGTAAAATCTTAAATAAACATACTAACCTAGTAGTACAAATTATTTATCGAAATTCAACCCTGATGTGTATTCAATAATCAAAACATTTTTTCGAACAAGTGTTTTGCCCAAAAACTAAAAATAAGTTTTATTGCGCTATAAAATCATAAATAATCAACTGAGTCTAATGGCACAGATCATAACTCATTTTGGCACTTTTACATACCTCAAAAAAATAAAATTATATTTTTGGCCCCATATTGAGTGACAACATTGACTATGCTGACAAATCAAAACCTACGATATTGGTCGATTTGTAGGTTTTGATTTGTGAAAACTTACGGAATTTTCACAAAATTCTTAAAATCCATAGAAATTTCACTATTAAATTTCTAACGGGTTGTTACACACTACCACCCTCCTCTATTTCACACAATACCAAACAGAAACCAACGATTACACAAATAAGCCCTTGTTTCACTACAACAAAGCAAAGCACTTGCTCCCCCAGCTGACCCACAGAAATTGCAAGCCTCCACATCTCAACCAACGGTGAAACCTACCACTGTTTGGTTGCTTTTGCACAGCGAGTCTTCATTGCCCGAGCACCCCGTGCATAGCCCTCAACTCTCTTAGTAATCTCTCTCTCTCTCTCTCTCTCTCTCTCTCTCTCTCTCTCTCTCTCTCTCTCTCTCTCTCTCCCTTCTTGTCAATTATGGGTGTATCATAATATTAGAAGATGAGCAGGGAATGCATAATGTAGAAATTCATGTTTTAAGTTGAGTATTATAGGTCAAAATTAAGAGGCACAAATCGTGTTATAGGAGCATTAGACCACGGGTAGACATCATGGATTTGATATGTGTATATTTGGAATCAATAATACGTGTTTGCATGGACAATAATATAAGATCAATTTACTGAGTAATACAATGTTAGGATTTCATTGGGTAATATTATTAGAGAAATTATGTGAAAATTAAAGTATTTAGGGAGTGACAATAATTTAGGCTTTCTAGGATTTTAGGCTTTAGGGAAATAAGATTTTTTTAATATTCAGGATTTAATAACAAATCATGTGATAAATTAGGAATTTATGTAAGGTAAATGTATTTTATAGGTAATCAGTTGCGCTCCTAAAATATCAGATTAACGATATAAGGTAAGTAGCATGATCATACCTTTGCACGTAAATACGATAAACAACATGTCTTTTATAACAATATTTGCATGTATGCCCTTCCATTGGAAGTCCCTTTTTATGTACCCAAGTCATAATAAAACTATGAAAACCCCTGATTTTACATGAAGAATTATGCATCAAAATATTTATGAAAAGTCATGATTTTATGTGAGAGTTATGCATTAGAATATTTTGTGAAAAGCCATGATTTTATATGAGAGTTATGATTTATGAAAAATCATGATTTTAGGTGAAGAAAAATGTATTACGACATTTTATGAAATATGCGATTTCACTTGAAATCTATGATATGATAAGGCAGATTTCACTTGAAATATGTGATATGACATGTATGCAAGCATGATTATGATGAAGTATGAATGATAAGATACGAAATGACTTATGTTATGATATGAAGAACGTACTATATATTATGGGCATATTGCATTACTAGGTTGTACATTCTGGTAGCGCAACCAATGTGTCTTCTTTATGTATGGATTCCATAACTTGCAGCCACTGGTGGAATAAGAATTTATTTAGATTCACTAATGCTAACTCACGGGGGTGAATAGTGGGTCCCAACCTATGATAAGTGAAAAACAAGTTCATATTCATGATATTTACATATATATATTTATGAGTATGCATATTTTTCAAAAAACCTTATCTTTATTATATTTATTGTATGATGTGTTGCTTATTAAGTGTTCGACTCATTTTTGTATGTTTTTATGTTTTAACCTCCCTAGGTGAGGATCTTTCATTTCTGATGCTTCATTAAGATGAAAAGTTGAAGTCAAAGTTTAGTAGCACACTGGTTCTTCGAAAACTCTAAAAGTGAATTTATTGGGGTGCAAGGAGTTATAGTTGATATCAAAGCTAGGTTAAAAGATTCTGTAGACTTTTCAAAATAAAAGTGGGGAAAACTTTTTGCAAAGAATGAAAGTTTTTTGAGCAAAGAAAGTTTTTGGAAAGAGAAATGGAAGGAAAGGAAGGTGTAGGCCAAAGTCTCTCCAAAGCAGGTTTTGCTCTATAGTAAGTATGTTAGAAATTTTCCTTTTAGTACTTAGATGCATTTTGAATGACATTGTTAAAACAGGCATGTTAGAATGGCACCTCCTAGTAGAAAATCACACTCACTTCGCTATGAGAACAATAGTCTACAAGATGAGAATCCCAAAGTACTCGTTGCTGCAATACTTGTTTCTTTCATAGGATGGTCAATGTTGAGATGGTGGTAGATAGAACCCCACAGGTAGGATGCACATTAGAACAGTTTATTCGCTAGCATCCACCCACATTTGATGGTTGAGTCAGAGCAATGGATGCAGAAAATTGGATAGAAAGGTTGGAGAACATTTTTAGGGCACTTTTTTGCACCGATGAACAAAGAGTGGAGTATGCCACCTACAATCGGACTCGGCTAAATAGTGGTGGAGAGTGACCAGGGGATGACTCCAACAAGAGTAGGGAGAAGGAGTCCCCATTCCTTGCGAGTGCTTCAAGAAAGCATTCTTGGAGAGCTTCTTCCCGCAAACTCTCAAAGAGACAAGAGCAAGAAACTTTGCAGACCTTACTCAGGGTACCATGATTGTTGATGAGTACACCATGATGTTTGGTTTTGTTAAGTATCTGATTCCCCCGATGAGGAAAAGAAAACAGAAAAATTTGAGCGAGGACTCAACCCAATGATTCGTTGTCGTCTGATTCCACTTAGGATTAGAAACTTTTATAACCTAGTCAAGAGAGTCATTGTGGCAGAGGAGGACATCCTATAGATTATGGGATGGAGATAACAAAGGAAGCATCCCTTGCACTTCACTAAGTAAGGTCAAGCTAAAAGGCCTTCTTGAGATAATGGACAGAGGCGATGACAGGGTGAGACAAGATGGCTCCCATGTGTGACAAGTGTGGTAAGGGACATGCGGGGAAATGTTTGATGGGGATTGGCACATGTTTCAATTATGGGAAGGAAGGACACCATAATTGAGACTGTCCTGGGAAGAATACAGTTACTACTCAAGCTACAAGAAGTGGACAAAAGAAATGGCACCAGCTCGAGTCTTCTACCTAGCACAATTGCGTGACACTAACATGCCAGCCAATGAGGACACAGGTAGCTATTTTTCTCAACTAAAAGTATTGATTGCTATTGGAATGGGATTATTGGTATGATTGCAAACTACTAAGGGTCTTGCTTGCATGCTTGATATCGACGAATGGAAGATATTAAGCATATAATATTTAAAGGAGATGATGCTCTGAATGGACTTGGAAACATTGGGAATGTAGGGAGTGTAGTTGGTGGTAGTTCATGATGACTAGTGGAAAATATTTTATGTCATATAGGTAACATGATTCTATCGCATAGTATGAGTTATAAGACTTAGGATCCGAATTTTAGAGACTTTTAGGCTACCATTTATTTGAGTTTATTATTGAAAGTGGAGATTTTTAATTTATGATTTTGTGGAGAATATAATTACTATCTTATGTAGAGTTAAGATAACCATCTAGTGAAATTACTATTAGGCTTGTAATCGAACCCATTATCGAGGTTTACACTTTTAGGGGATTATGCGAGATTTAAGAATAAATATGGAAGGACTAAAAGTCTGGAAATAATAGGTTCGACTAAATGATCGAGGATTTGGAATAAAGACATTAAAAGAATCTGGTGAATAAGTATGTAGGTTGTTGAGGTCTACCAAATTCCAATGACGAAATTTTTATAGGAGGGAGATTGTAACGACCCGACCCAATATGATTAGGGATGAAATAGGAAAGAATCTAATGGGTCTAAAATAAGTTTAATGGGCTGTATTGAAATAGCCAACGGGCTGTTAAGATTTTTGAAGTTATTGAATTTTTTTTTTTTTTTGATAAACAAACGATATTCCATTAAAATAAAGTCCTTACAATAGATTGCTTATCAAGCCAAATAGCTTGAGATACAAAGGAAGGACAATCAAACCATAACACCATATCGAGAAAATTACAAGCATTTCTCGCCAATAGATGAGCCACACAATTCCCTTGCCTACTAACATGTAGAAATTGAATCTCTTGAAAGCCATGCATTAATCTTTAAATATCCGCAATGATGAAAGAAAAATCTATGAAAATATCCTCAGTTGAATTCAATATATTCACAAGAAACAGGCAATCTATTTCTACCATCAGCTTTGGAATACCCCATTGAGAATAAATCTGTAAACTCCTTAGCACCGCAATTGCTTCAATAAATTATGGGGATGAAAATCTCACCTTTAGGTTTACTACAAGCTGCAAGAACATTCCCTTGCCAATCTCTAAGGGTGAACCCCAACACCCGCCTACTGAAGATTAAAGAAATTGGCGCCATCAACATTCATCTTAAGGTAACCAAGCGGTGGAGAGGACCAACTTAATACTTTTTGAATTGCCTTACTATAGCCATAAAAAATCTACACTTTTCTAAAGTCAGCCAGCAAAGACAAAGCACCATTAAGCACATGGATCACACTATGTGTACTATTTTCATAAATAAATTGGTTTTTGCTATACCACACTATGATACCCCGTTTCTACGTGTATTTTTACTTAAAGAGTTGTTTTTAATTTAATTAATATATTGGTTCTTTTATTTTAAATTATTGTATTTTAATTGGTTTTATTTTATTTGATGTAGTGTTTAATTTATTTAAGTCGTTTTATGGTTTTTAAAAATCATTTTCGTCGGATCGGTTTTTGGACCTCGGAGGTGAGGATTGGACCTCATTTCTTTTCTCCATCTTTTCTTTTCTCTTTTTCTTTTTCCCTTTTTTCCTTTTTTCTTTCCCTTTTTCTTCTTTTCTTCTTTCTTTCTCTTTTTCTTCTTCTTTTTCCTCTTCTTCCCCCAGTGCACGCGACCCAGCCCCCCCTCATTTCCGTCCGTTTCTTCCACCACCCAATTTGTCGTCGTTCGCCACCGTGCAGTGCACCGCCCCCACCGGTCGACTCCCCTCCGGCCGGTGATCACCTCCCTCAATTTTCAGGCCAAACCATGCAGCCGTTAGCCGCCACGCATGGCTGGAAGTCACGGCACCAGCTCTCCATTCTCTCTCTGTTGCCGGTTGCTTCCTCAACCCAGATCCGCTGCTCACCCGGTGACGTGGCCAACACCACCTACCCAGTTTTCTTCCCCTCCGACCGATGAACATCCCCACCAAGTTTTACTTCCATCCGAGCCACCGTTAACCGCCACGAACTCCTCCAAGCTGCACGGTTTTTGTGCTTTTCCACCGCCGTCGTTCTACCTCCGGCCACCATCTCTTTACCACTTCATCACCTATCTCTTGTCGTCCTAAAAACCACCCATTTCTACCCCCGATCCGTTGCCAGAGCAGCTCCCACGAGCTCAACTCTCATCTACCCCTTTTTGCACTTCCACCACAACCCACGGCCAAAACTCACTTTCGTTAGCTTCATAAACATTCCTAGGCTATTCCCTATCAATTTTGTGTCTTGGTTTGGCCCCGTTCGAAAGTGGATAATTTATACCCACTGCCACAGTGTAAAATACACTGTTACGTTGCTTTTTCTCCGCCGTTTGCAACGTCGTGAGCTTTCGAAAAATACCTTATAACGCTGTAAGTATTTTCCAAACTCTACTTTTAGATTTAAATATATTTTGCTCTTACAATAAATTAGTGGATTGGTTGGTTGATTCCGGACTGAGTCCGAGGAGTTCGGGGGTCGGATGGATTGAGGACAGAGTTGTTTGGTTGATGTTGATATTTGTTTGAGATATTTGTGCCTTGATGTTTGCATTGTTTAGTGCACGCATGTTCATGTTTAAAAAGGAAAAACTGGATTTTCGTGTAGTTGCATGCATGTACATGTGTTTGTAAAATGGAAACTAGGCTTGTAAGCGAGAAATGATTTATGGTATATGTGAATGGTTGGACTGACTGGTTCGAATCAAAGGCACGTGTAGGGATGGTGGTAAGCAGGGACGGTGGTGGAATCCCGCCTGTGATTCCCGCCTACGGTGCACGCGTAGGGATGGTGGTAAGCAGGGACGGTGGTAGAATCCCGCCTGTGATTCCCGCCTACGGTGCACGCCTAGGGACGGTGGTGAGCAAGGATGGTGGTAGAGTCCCGCCTGTGATTCTTGCCTACAGTGCTCTGATGGTCTGGTTTTTGGGCCATTATCGGGGATAATGGCGAGGTTATGTTTAAAGGATATGTTTTGGGCCAAAATGAGATTTTGGCGTACATGGAAAAAAAAAGTGGTTTTATGGGATATGTGCATTTGCATTCCTTCATGCATATTGTTTGAGTTTTAATGTGTTTTTATCTTGTGGCGTTTGGATCTTTACTTACTTGCAAAACCATTTTTTTTACTGTAAATTTTGGTGCAGAGATCAAGGAGGAGGAGGAGGCTAAGCCCAAGGAGGCGGCTCTGCCAGAGTATTGATTTGGAAGTTATACTTTGTAGTTTGGTTTGAAACAATATTTGTATCTCGTAATATTTTATTATGTATGTTTTGAACGAGTTTGTATTAAACTAAGAAAAAATTCTGGTACTTAGTTATGAGACTTTTTGCTATCCGCTGCGTGTTTCTTTTTGTACACTTGTTGCTTATACACCCATTTGGCACTTGGCGATAGGGTGGTGACCCGTGATGTCACCATTCGGACGTCTCAATTTCTCCGTGTCCGTACGTGGGATTTGGGGGCATCACACCACACTCCCCAAGCCATAGCAATAAAAGTAAGAAGACTCCCTTCCACCCCTTTTTCCTTTAACGTTATAGCTAAATCCCAAAAAGACATTTCAAAAAATAAATCATTCAGCAAAGGCACATATTGCAAGCAAATATTTTTTACAACTAAACAATAGAATAAAGCATTGGCTGCATCCTCATTCGACTTCTTATAAGACACACAATAATCTTCCACGTCAAGCCCTTTCTTCACCAGATTATGGAAAGTTGGCAAAGATTCAATACAAGCCCTCCAACTGAAAACTTTCAATTTAGGAGGAAGTTTCAAATGCCAACAACATCTCCAGAAAGTGGAAAATTGATGTGCTCTGGACCCCTCACCTTCTGTCTGAGTCTTGGCTACCTGTAGCATCTTATACCCACTTCGAACGGAATAAATCCCACTCTTTTCAGAAACCCAATACAAAGAATCCTGCTGAGACACTAACACCTGCAACTTCAGAATCTGATTCACTATCCTTGGATTGAAGAGAGCTCTCAAAGCAACCACATTCCACCAATCAATATCCACATCTAACAGAGTATTAATAGTTTGATTGAAATTAGAACCACTTGGCATAGCTTCCTGAATTTCCTCCCTTTGAATTCCCAAAATCCAAGGGTCATGAAAACCCTTACCTTCTCCCCATTACCCACTCTCCACATACAACCAGATTTCAACAAACTTAAGGAGTTGAAGATTCTTCTCCAAACATAGGAGGAATTAAAACCAATTATTGGATTTTTATGGGAGCTGCAAGATATTATTTCTTGGGATTTAGTTAGGCCCAAAGGCCCAAAATTTTATTTTCAAGTCATTAAGATTAGTTGAAGATTTTAGAAGAAATTAATGAGCCAATAATTTAGAAACCCAATTGAAATTACTAAAATTTTAGCCCTTGAAATAAACCCAATCCTGTTAGGCCCAACAAAATTCTTTCCTAACATGATTACAACTCTACAAGTCATCTTCACATTAAAACTCTTTAACCGACTACCTTCTCAAACTGTAAGCCTTGCATGTCTATATCTTCCACTAGACCCATGCCCCAATTCTACAAATCATTTTTACATAAAAACACATAAACTAACTACTTATATGTAAGTCTAGCCCCATGCACTTTACGCGTATCTCATTCTTTTTCAAGCCTTAGTGTAGTTTTTGTTTACCCAAAATCACGCACAGTACCTCTAGTCCACCATCAACCTTGTGACCCAGCCTTAGTTACCTACCTTCTTCCTCAAGCACCGCTGCTACTGTCCATAACCCAGACTCTCTCATGTCGCCTCCCCTTCATGGCAAGCATCGAAAAGCCCATGCCCGGGGAGAAGATTAGCCAACATCCCACAACCCCTTATGTCACCGCCCTCCTCCAACCTCTCTGTTGCCCAAGATCAACAGCACCTATACACCAAGCGAAGCCTCTCCCTCTACCATGATCCACCACAAAAACCAAACCCACGCACTCACATGGCACCACCCACCATCCCTTCCACCCTCATACCCCAAGGCCAAGCCACTCCAAACACATGTCCAAAAACAACCCAAGACACCACACTGCTACCACACCACTGCACCAAGAACCACCAAGCAACAAAGCCGCTGCCACCCTCCTTCGTTTCACACAACACCAAACGGAAACCACCGATACACAAATAACCCTTGTTTCACTACAAAAAAATAGAGCACTTGCTCCTCCACCTGACCCACATAAATTGCAAGCGACAACATCTTAGCTAATGGTGGCAGCTACCACCGTTTGGTTACTTTTGCACAGTGAGTCTTCATCACCCAAGCACCTGGTGCATAGCCCTCAACTCTCTCTCTCTCTCTCTCTCTCTCTCTCTCTCTCTCTCTCTCTCTCTCTCTCTCTCTCTCTCTCTCTCTCTCTCTCTCTCTCCCTCCCTTCCTATTGGCTATGGGTGTATCCTAATATTAGAAGATGGGTTGGCCACACATAGTGTAGAATTTCATGTTTTAAGTTAGGTATTATGGGTCAAACTTAATAGGCACAAATCGTGTTATGGGAGCACTAGACCACAGGTAGACATCATGGATTTAATACGTGTATATTTGGAATCAATAATACGTGTTTGCATGGACAATATTATAAGACAATTTACTAATTAATAGAATGTTAGGATTTAATTCGGCAATATTATTTGAAGAAATCATGTGAAAATCAAGGTATTTAGGGAGTGACAATAATTTAGGCTTTCGAGGATTTTAGGCTTTAGGGAAATAAGATTATTTTAATATTCAAGTTTTAATTACAAAGTATATGATAAATTAGGAATTTACGTAAGATACATGTATTTTATAGGTAATCAATCATGCCCAGGAAATATTGGATTAACGCTACAAGGTAAGTAGCATGATCATACCCTTACATATATGTAAGGTAAACATGTCTTTTATAAAAGTATTTGCATGTGCGCCCTCCATTGGAAGCTCATTTTTATGTACTCAAGTCATGATAAAATTATGAAAATCCATAATTTTACGTGAAGAATTATGCATAAAGATATTTATGAAAAATCATGATTTTATGTGAAAGTTATGCATTAAAATATTTTGTGAAAAGCCATGATTTTTTGTAAAGAGTTATGCATCAAAAGATTTATGAAAAATCATGATTTTAGGTGAAGAAAAATGTATCACAATATTTTATGAAATATGCGATTTCATTTGAAATCTATAATATGATAAAGCACTATTTCACTTAAAATCTATGATATGGCATGTATTCAAGCATGATTATGATGAAATTTGAATAATAAGATATGTAACGACCTATGTTATGATATGAAGAAAGTACTATATGTTATGGGCATATTGCATTACCAGGTTGTAGATTCTAGTAGCGTATCCGGTTTGTCTTCCTTATATATGGATTCAACAACCCCCGGCCACAAGTGGAATTGAAATTTACTTAGATTCTCTAACCCTAACTCAGTGAGGTCAGCAGTGGGTACCGGCCTATGACAAGTGAAAGACAAGTTTATGTTCATGACATTTACATATGTATTTATGAGTATGTGTATTTTTCAAGAAACCTTATGTTTATTATGTTTACTATATGATGTATTGCTTATTATGTTTTAGGACAATATTAGGGATCCTGTTGGGGGATCCCGTTCAAGCATCCCGCTCAACCTTTTTCTTTTCTTGTTTTTGAATTTTTTTTAACAGAAAGATTAAGAAAATTATGTTTAATTATATTGTGAATTTTATTCATTTTTTCAAAATATTTAAAAGTGTTAAAAAAATTATATGAGAAAAAAAACACTTTTAAATATTTTTTTCAAATCATTTTTTTTAACACTTTTAAATATCTTGAAAAATGAATAAAATTCACAATATAATTAAACAACATTTTCTTAATCTTTCTGTATAAAAAAAAAAAAAAAGTTGAGCGGTACAAATGAACGAGATCCCCCAACGGGATCCCTATCATTTCCCTATGTTTTAACATCCCCAAGTGAGGATTTTTAAGAGGATGGAGCTGTAGGACAGGACTTGTCCCAGGGAGGCAAGCCAGATGCGTACATAATTTATGTTATGCTGGCTTTTTTCTTTCTAGTTTAACAAGGTATTTTGATAAGCACAAGTCCTTATTGATTTTAAATAAGTGCTTTTACAGACTCTCTTTTGGATTTTAAATATTTAATAAAGATTGAATTTATTTATTTATTAGATCTTTCGTATCTGGTGCTTTGTTAGAAAGAAAAGTTTTTAAGTCAAAGTTTAGTAGCACATTGATTCTCTGAGAACTCTAAAAATGAATTTATTGGGGAGCAGGGTGTTACACTATACCTTAGAGAGGACAATTTACTAGTTTTGGCTTCGATCAATATTAGCATAGACGTTATTTAAGGGACTAAACAAAAAGTGACATAATGGTGGGATACAATTTATGAATACTTCTACAACAATAAAAGTGCTTAATAGTCTTGAGTGTTTGTGGACTCCTCAATGAATCAATAGTCAACGATCCAAAAATACGTCAACAAGTTCTGTGATTTCTTATGAAAGATTGAATCAATGCATCTAAATGCTTCCGCAGACACTCTTTTAGATTTTAAATAAGTGCTTCCATAGATTCTCTTTTCAATTTTAAGTATTTAATAAAGATTGAAGTTATTTATTTATGGGATATTTCATATCTATCACTTCGTTAAAAAGAAAAACTTTTAAGTCAAAGTTTAGTAGTATACCGATTCCGTAAAAACTCTAAAAATGACTTTACTGGGGAGCTGGGTGTTACATCTAGTATTAGAACCAGGTATTAAAATTCTGTAGACTTTTCAAAATAAAGGAGAGGAAAACTTTTTGCAAAGAAAGAAACTTTTTTTAAGCAATGAAGTTTTTGGAAAATAGAAAAGGAAGGAAAGGAAGGTCTAGGCCAAAGTCTCCCTAAGGCAAGCTTTGCTTTGTAGTAAGTTTGTTAGAAAATTTCCTTTTAGTACTTAAATGCATTTTGAATGACATTGTTAAAACATGCATGTTAGAATGGCACCTCCTAGTTCAAAATCATGCACATCCTGCTGTGAGAATAATAGTGTACAAGATGAAAATCCTGAAGTACTTGTTGTTGCGGTGACTCATTTTTTTAAGAGGATGGTCAATGGGGAGATGGTGGTAGATAGAACCCCCCAGGTAAGATGCACATTAGAACAGTTCATTCACCAGCGCTTGCCCACATTTGATGGTAGAGCCAAAGAAATGGATGCAGAAAACTGGATAGAAAAGTTGGAGAAGGTTTTTAGCACCAATGAACAGAAAGTAGAGTATGCCACGTACAGTCTAATGGACTTGGCTGAACAATGGTGGAGAGTGACTAGGTGATGACTCCAACAACAGTACGGAGAAGGAATCCCTGGGGTGCTTCAAGAAAGCATTCCTGGAGTGCTTCTTCCCACAAACTCTCAAAGAGACAAGCAAGACAGTTTGCAGACCTTAATCAGGGTACCATGACAGTTGACGAGTACACCACGAGATTCTTGGATCTGTCTGGTTTTGTTAAGTACCTAATTCCCGATGAGGAAAAGAAAACAGAAAAATTTGAGAGAGGACTTAACTTGAGAATTCCTAGTCTTCAGATTCCACTTAGGATTAGAAACTTTTATGACCTAGTCACGAGAGCCAGTTGGGCTTCGTAGTCGTCTAATTCCACTTTTACTTGAGCCCATAAAATCCTCTAAGCCCAAACCTTTAAATCTTTATGACCCCAAAGAAAAGCCCATAGTGACCTCAGCCCATTCCTGTAGATGTGCTGGAGTGTGAAAAACCTTCCTCCTTCAAAGCATCTTGCTCACAAGGTGCAATTATGCTTTAATCCCTTCCTTTGTAGATGAGACAAGTTTCTTGCCTTCAAGGTCCTTGGCCACACGTTCCTCAATAGCAAAATGTTTTCCCCAATCCCATAACAAGCACTTTCCATCGCATTCCAAGCCACCATATCTCTCGTTTGGACCTTCTTAAGGAGTTTCCTAGTGCTCTCCATCTAGATGCCACCACTGCACAAAAGCCATGTCAAAACTATAGGAGCAAATAAAAACACGATTAGATATGCTTTTGTTGCTGATGACAGTGGCTTTTGCACAACCTTAAGATTTTAAATCAAACCCATTTAGAAAACCATTCCTCCAATCATCTTTAGGTTGGCCTAAATAGGGAGATACACACCCAGAATGCGGTAAAGGATCAATAGCCAAATCCTCAACATGCATTCCATCGTCTAGCACGAATCTCAGAACTTTAAGGAGAACAATAGACTTCAAAAGGGCCAATTCAATACGAATCCTACAATCCATGAGATGATAAAGGCATCTAACTTGTATGAAGCAACATCAAGTATGTCTTAACATCAAAATAATGAACATAGGCATACAAAAATGCCATGGGATTATATCTTGGCAGGCAAATTGGTGAAAAAGATTATGTGGCTTGCCTCGTTACGTGACCAAGGGAAAGAAAATTGTATGCATGACGAAAAGTGATTGGATTCCCACTGGATGAATGCATTAAAGATGGGAAGACAACGTTAGTTCCTTAAAGCAAAGGTGTCATATCAGCTTTTTTGACAATAAATTGTAGCTGTAAACTCCTTCCAGAAAGTTAAGATTGTGATTGACACATCATCATCATTTTCACCAAGCTCCTCTTTTATAGCTCTCATCTACTGTGGCAAAAGGAATTCTTTCTGTGATTTCAATAGTTATCTCTCAACCTTCTGAGTTATCTTCTCTGCCACGCATATTGACTGTAAATGCCTATCAACTAATTCAGTAGCTTTTGAAAGTCGTACCTTTAGGTCAACTAGATCCAACATAGACAATTGCTCATCAAAATTTATCTTAAAGCTGGAAAATAAGGATATCTGCCAATTTGTGAACAAGAATTGCCTCCAAAAGAACTTTTGTCTTTTCTGCTAGTTTTTGTTTCTACTCAAGAATAGAAATCAACTCCATGGCAACTGCTTTGAATTGAAGAGACAATGTCATGAATTTGGGATCTTGCTCCACTTGCTCCATCACTCTTTTTATTTTTATTATTTATTTATTTATTTATTTATTCTTTATCATTTCAAGAGGAGATATCCATGCAGTATAATGAGTTCCTCTAGTGCTAAGTTCTTGGACAATGAATTTGCAACCACCTTCTAGGACAACTAAGTATGCAACTCTACCATTTGGCCTCTCCACTGCTCCTAGTAAAGCTCTAGATGAAACTCCCCTGTTATGCCAATGAATATTTTCCTGCTGATTTTTGGCTTCAGACCTATGGAAATCAAATGCACCAACTTGAACTCTTGAGTTTCTCTCACCAGAATAACTTCCTATACCTTGAGATAACACGGCCTATTGTCGTTGTCATCTCGACAGCATCACGGATTGGAAGAATGTTAATTAATCCATTCTCTGCCCACTGCCATTACTCTTACTCCACCAAATTCACACTATATTCCGTAAGTAGGAACGAGGTTGTTCCTCTATCAATGGTAATTTGGACATCGGCACACTTGAGGAATGGGTTTCTTGAAGAACTTCTCTGCACAACAGTCCCACTAATCCCATAAATTTGCACTTCCACCATGTAATCCATGACTAGCCTACACCTGCCATACATACCCTTTTCCAACCTCTCAACTCTTACCCATGTTTCCTGCCCTAAACCTTTCTCCTTCACATAGGTCACCACCCTTTTTTTCTCAACCTCACCATCAACACCACCACTAGAATTCTTGAAATTGCTACTACTAATTGTTTTGGTGTACAGACTAATTTCCAGGGGTACTTGATCATATCTTCTATGTGTAGTGGGAATGAGAGAGGCAGAGAAATCCCCCATGGTTTTGGCTGTTGGGTTTTCATCCTTGTAAGCCATGATCATGGAAGAGCAAAAGCAGAGCACAATGAGTGGTAGGTAAGGAGGGAATCTTAGGGCCATTTCTTTTTCTCTTCCCCTATCAAAACACCACAAGTCTTGTTCTCATATCAAATGATATCCCATAAGTTTTAGTAGATTTATCCCTACCACCCAAAAACAACCGTAAGTGACATTTCATCGAGCAACTGAGGTGCAATATCCCTGCCTTCTAGCATTTGCAAGCATATAAAATTTCTCCACTCTTTAACACCAAAGAGTATAGGAGAAACACTAATAACTTCAAATTTCTCAAAACTATTTCCAACGTTGGTAAAATAATTTTCACAAATTTTCTCAACCAACATATAATCATCATTTGGGTAACAACTGAAATTTGAAACTGAAATAGGTACTTGCATATTCATGCACTTCTCAAGCAAAATCCTTCACTGCCTCAACCGCAAGTTTCATCAATGGCTTCTCCACTAAATCCTTGTCCTTCTGGTCATTCATATGAGTGTTGATTATCTGCTTGATAGGTTCAAAACAGAACTAAACAAATCCACGCTTGCAGGAAGGAGACTCAGAGTTCTTGTTGGTCCATTTCCTTGTAGTTGGGTCTAAGAAGTTTTCATCCTAGAGTTGTTCCATCATCTTGGCCCCATCCTCTTCATAAATCTTTCCAAAGGCAAGACTGGAATGCTTGGCCTAGCTGTTGCCTGCACCAGACTGGTCAAACTCAAAGTTATTGGTCGTAGCGGCCCTCTTTGATGCTATTTGTGCTGCGCTGTTCAAGATCTGGTTCCCAATAACCCCCTATAGGGTTGAACTCGCATCGAGTTGAGCCCAGTAAATATTGGGACTGATCTCAATGCAAATAACTATTGATGCTTTGCTCTTGAACGTGAATGGATGTTGCGATGAAGGAGGCTGTAAGGGCTACGAAGGGAGTCACGGATTTAGTTGAGGATTTAGGAGCGTGGTTCTAGCTTGGTTGGATTGCTGCTGCTAGTTCTTTTTGCATCACACCAACTGGGTGCTCCATACAGCTTAGGTTTTCATTGCAGTTGTTCTTGAAGTCTCTTGATTTTTGCAGGATAACTTTCCGTCTTTCCTGTATTTGTTCTACTTGCTCCTTGATTTTGTGTAGAGATGTAATAATTTCGTGTAGAGATGTAATAATTTCTTCCATGGGTTGATAGGACACGAGATTTACTATGCATCAGCCACTATTCATTTTACACACCACACACTTGTAGCTTTTTATAGGGTGTAGGGATGATTTTCATAGGGTATATAGATATTTTTTATAGGGTGTGTGGTGTGCAGTGGTAAATAGTAGCTGCTCCCAATATTTTCTCATAGGACACAAACCAGTGTCTTTCTTATATGAATTTGTAACACAACTTAGAAAATGATAAAAATAAGGAAAGTACTATAAACACAAAGGGATCACATATACTGATATGGCACACTACTAATTGTCATGTGTCCTTTTCTGCTCTCTCTCCTTTTCTCCCTTCTCCCTTCTCCTCGACGTCTCCCCCTTACTCTTTTTTTTTTTTCCTTTTTCTCCCCTCCTGTGCTGCCACCCGTGCCAGCTATGGTGGTCGAGGACCACCTCATGATGGCAGAAGATGCCAGTAGTTCAAGTCGATTCGCTGGCATGGAACATTGATAAGGAAGTTACCGAGAGAGGGAGGCATTGCTCAGGGAGAAGGAAGAAAAAGAAGGGCTCTGGTGGCTGGGGGAGGAGCTTACCTCGATGAGGGGCTTGGTGTCACAACCCCTAGGAGGATTGCCCGGGACCAGAGCTCGACACGACTCTTGAAGGGTCAGGACATTCACATGGTTAGCTTGTTTGCATGCCTTAGTTCATGCCCTGACACTCAGCGGGCATCCCTGGCGGCTACTAGCCACGTGCAAACCATGTGTACAGGCCTGCGCATGCCCTTGGGAGGGCACCTGCGCACATGCATGCACGCCCCAACACCACTTAGCGAGGTTAGTGGTGTGCCCTCACAGGCACGCCATCCAGTGCACAGCTCCAGCCTGTGCCATGCAGCCCCAGTGCCCAGACCGTCAGTTTGGGCCATGCAAGGCCACCAGCCCGGGCCATGCATGACCACAGCCCAAGCCACTTGACTGGGCAGTACAGGAGCAGCACAACATCACCATGTGCCCACCATCAAGCCTAGACTTGGCACCATGCCATGCCCACCATATGCAGGCCATACATAGCGCATGTCGTGCCCACCATCAGACTAATGCATGGCACCATACCATGCCATGCAGCAAACCGCGAACCGGACTAAACCAGGATTAGCCTAGCCGTGGGCCATGCACCACCATAGCCCACCATGGGCCATGCATGCCACGGCCACCATGGGCCATTTATCTATTTTATTGTTTTTTATTTGTTTTATTTAATTACTTGTTTAGTTATTATCTTATTTGCTTTATTTTATTATTTTTATTTGCTAGGGACCTTTTGGGGGTTTCCAAATTCTAAACTCTATAAATAGGACCCTTAGTCATTTCATTAGGAATCTTTGGACATTTTGAATGTTGGAGTGGTCGGCCACAGTGCTTGGGAATTATCTTCGGTGCTTTTGCACTTGTGCTTCTTTGGGTAAAATTCTTGGATCTCAAGAAGAGAATCATCACCTTGCAATTCATTGAATATGTGTGATTCATTTATCAATTTTATGAGGTTTTATTTATCTTGGTGCTTTGTGTAAATTGGAGTGAGTTGTTCTTTGTGTTCTTGAGAGGTGCATGTGTGTGTTCTTGAGTGTTCTTCGTGTTCTTCATTTTGTTCATGCGTGATCTTCATATCCTTCAAAGTGTTCATCACAATTTTCTGGTTTTAATCCATTTTCCATGAACTACACGCCTACCACCTTGTTTCCCATAGTCCATATTCGGCCACCACATCACCCTTACACTTATCATTTTCGGCCAAACACTTCCCAAAGCACCCTTTATCCATTTTCCCTAACCCTAGCCACCTATCACTATCCATCTAGGGAGTTCCTACATTTTAGGATCCCTAATTACCTTTCTTTTTTCATTTTCTTCATTTTTGGTGATTGGTCTTATTCACCAAATTTAATCCCTAAATTCTAGGAGACATCCTAGAATTTCTCAATCACCTTATCCCGCCATCTCATCTTGCTATAACCGAACCCCTCATCCCCAAGATTCCATCCTACAATCTAGCAAACCTTTTTCCATCGAAACCCTAGCCACATCACACCGAAACCCTAGGAAAAGATCAAGGTGGCGCCAACCCTAGTGCATTCCCTCTAGCCGTGCGCCCACCACTTGCATTGGAACTCAAACTTTTCACCACTACCATACATCAAATTAGCCCTAAACACCTAACCTTACGTTACCAAAATGGCCACCATTGCCATTGTTGCACAAGAATTAAGCAAGAGAGCTTAGGCAATCGGTTGATCCAAAGAGAACCAAGGCGAGGACAACCTTAGTGTTTGGGGACTTGACTGAGGTACCTAACACTGGGTGTGGTGGTGCATTCGCACTGGCAACAACGAGAGGGAGAAACTGTGTGAGAAGGGGCTTTATTTAGGGAGGAGGAGAGGGAGGGGTTGCGCTATGGGAGGCTGGGTCTGGTCAAAGGTCACCAGTGAGGGGGAATGGCCACTGGTGGTGGTCGGCGATGAGCAACGACGCTGCTGTGGTTGGGAGAGAGAGTCGGGGTGAGGGAAGGGGCACACAGAGAGAGGAGAAAAGGAAAGTGGGGGCTAGGAAAAATAGACACGTGCTACATTAATAGAGTGCCACATCTGTGTGTGGGATCCCTTTGTGTCTCTAGCAACTCCCTAAAGATAATACTAATTTTCTCTCTTTGAGGGAAGCTCCTCCAAGGAAATGAATGGGAAAATTAAGAGTGATATTGAGAGAAAATGACAAAGAAAGTTTTATAATATTCCAGGTTGCCTTAAACTCTCCAGTGTCTGAGTATATATACTCACATGAAGGCCCTATGGAAAACTAAATGCAAGCCATGGGCCTTTTAATTTTTATTTTTTTCAAAGAAGAATAAACTCTTCATTGATCAAAATACCTTAAATGAGAGGAACATTACAAGAGGAACAACTCCCTCTTCTGAAATACCTAGAGCACTTTTTGCTAGTGCATCTGGTACATTGTTCAACCCCTTTCTTATATGAACCACTTCCTAATAATCTAACTGAGCAAGAACATTCTTGATATCTCAAATAATGGCCCTCAAGTAATGGCAAGTATCCTCTCTTTGTTTTATGTAGTTAACAACATTTAAGGCATCACCCTCAAGGGTTATCTTCCTAATACCAATTTTCAATACAAACTATACTGCTTGATAAGCCCCCAATGATTCAGCTATATGAGAGTCTTGAGCAAAACTCACATTCTTCCTCTTTGTAGCAAAGACATGGCCTTCATGATCTCTCACAATAATCTCAATGCCAGCCTTGCTGCTACTCTTGCTCAAAGATTCATCCCAATTCACTTTGTACAACTTTTGAGGAGGTGGTGTCTAGTTGACAATATCTACATTCAATTCTACATTAGTTCTGCTTGCCTTCTTGTTTGCTTCTTTGAATTCAGTTGTTTTCTTAATTGTTAATTCCATGACTTCTGCTGGACAAGTAATATGCCTCTGAACAAAACATTGTTTCTTTTCTGCCATATCTTCTGAGCTGTAACTATTATTTCCTCCCCTTGTTCAAACAGTTCAACTATAGCTTCAAACTACTTCAGAAAACCAACTTGTTGGAAAACCAGCCTTCTACAATTATTTGAAGCCCACACACCAAACATCCCTCGCAGCTGGACATTCCCATATCACATTTATACTTTATTCTTCCTCTAACTGATATAGAGAAAAGTGGTGAATCCAAAACTCTCATCTTAAAAAGATTTGAGTTTGTTGGTAGAGACTCTAAACAAGCTCTCCAAATGAAAATCTTTACGGCAGTAGGCACATTTAACTTTCATAAAAAAGTCCAAATGCATTAGAATTTGAACCTTGCCCTTTCTCTCTTTCATTCAACTCCTTCTACAGATTATATGCACTCATCACTGTAAACATACCACTTTGGCTACATCTCCAAATAAGCTTATCTAGGCAGTTTGAACTACTTAGAGGCATTTTTAGAATCAATTACGCTTCCCTACTTGAGAACCACTCCTAAATCAAAGGGACATTCCAACTGTTGGTATCTGGATCTATGATTGCACTCACTCTCGTATTTAAATCTCAACCTGCAGGCTTAGTTTGAATCTTAAAAGAGTTAGGCTGTTGAATCCATCAATCTTGCCATATCCCTACCTCATTCCTTATCCCAATGCTCCATAATAAGCACTCTTCCACCAACTTCTTGGCTGCAAATAGACTTCTCTGTACAAAGGATGGGTTAGCACCCATTTTAGCTTATAAAAAAGAAGTAGTTGGAAAATATTTAAGTTTCAAAACTTTAGTTGCCAAGGACTTTGGATTCTACAAAACCCTCCACCCTTATTTTGCAAGTAGAGCCAAATTGAAACTTTCCGAGTCCCTGAAACCAAGACCTCCATTAGACTTGGCTTTCCCCATGACAACCAATGAGCCTTTCTATCATTCTCCTATTGGCTCCACCAAAACTGACTCATAATTTTGTTAACTTTAAGTAGAAGGAATATAGGCGATTTAAAAACCCCCCATGTAGTAAGTAGGTAGTGCTTGGATCACTTCCTTCAATAGTATCTCTTTACCTATTTTAGGCAACAACTTTGTTTTCCAACAGCTTGCTACTTTTGACTCTATCCAATATTCTAGAGAAAGGCCTTAAAACGAGATCTACCTATAAGAGCAAGTAGTCCTAAATATTTCTCATAAGAGGAAGAAGATCTTACTTCTGCTATTGAAAATACACATAAGAAATATAAGCGACTAGGATTACCTAACCATCCTAGCCCATATATGAAAAACAATAAAACAATTAGAAAACATTAACCATCCTAGCCCAAGTCAATAAAACCCCCTTTGCCCAAACCTCTAAATCTTTATTACCCCAAACCAAAGCCTACATGACCTTGGCCCATTCTTGAAGATGTGATGATGTGTGACACACTATGATGGGTTTTTTGATTTTTCGGGTTGAGATATTATTCAGTGTGGTGATTCTTGTGTTTTTTTTTTCCTTTATTTTTTGGTTGTTGGTGATTCAGTTGTAGGTGCTTCAGTTTTATTTGAATGGCTTAAAAAGTGTTAATCACTCGCTGTTCTTTGGCCAATTGGGCTTCTTCTTCTTCTTTTTTTCTAACATGTTGTTACTGTTATTGTTATTGTTGTTGTTATTAGAAATAACCTTGAGGTTTTTAAAGATTTTTTCACAGCCTCACATCGTCAACGCAAATAATTTTGTAAGGTATTGATAAAAATGTCAAATGTATTCTTTTTTCTATTTTTCCATATATTAAATATATATTTCATTAGAGAATTACATCATCGATAACAAGTCTTAAGAAAGAAGTCCAATTAATAACTCATTACATGGATTCACATTCTTACACTTAATCCTGAAATGCTGAAACCTGATCAATTGACTAAACACCAATTCCTCATTCATACATCCCCACTGAAACACATCCAGATTATTAACTTTTAGGTTGATCCCCAAAGAAATTTATTGATATGTTTTGACTGTAAAGGTGATGGATTTATGAGGTGGGGGGTTGGGGAAGCAAGCTATGGATTAAGCCTTTGTCATTGTGCCTTGCGACTAAGTACAAAGCTTACAACTTGTATATGGTTTTAAGGCATGGATTGAGAAATACTATTGAAAATTTTAACTTGTTACTTTGTTTTCTAGATATTTTGAAATATATTTTTTCTGTATATATATAATTATTTATATAACAACTATCTCAAAATAGTATACTGAAATGTACCTATATCAAAATATTACGTTCTAGTATCTCAACCGGAACATAATTCAAAACATTGATTGAGTCACATATAATATGAGAGCAAGTCGCTAGAGGGGAGAAAGAGAAGATCTAAGATCAGTTGAGAAACCAATGCAACTAGAATATTTTCACATGCGTCAAATGGAAATTCTTTAAAAATGTAGAAATTTATGCTCATCTCAATCTTGATGTGCGTACTTTGTAATTGTTTCTTTTTGTTTTATTTCCACCAAGATTGGTGGAAAGAGGATTTTATTCTCAATGGGGTGGGCTTAGGGCCACACCCCCCCAACCGAAACCCAAGGTCCATGACGGAATGAGCCAACGGATGGTAGAGAGGAAGGCCAAGGTAGGCCCATGAAGAGAGAAGATAGCCAATTGTCCCCCCCAATTGTAGCGCATTAATGAGAGAATGACAGATCATGATAATGTCTCCTAAAGTATCGGCCGCATTGAATGCAGCATGGAGTGGCCAACCCCAAGGTCAAGCTCTTGTAATTGACAAGAAACACTGCATTAAATTTGATGCCATGCCACTCGAGATGAGGGTGATCATTACAGTGATGGAGTGGTCTCACAAGAAACCGAATATAAATAGAGAAAGGCTGACAACAAAACATGCATCAACAGTTGGCGATGTTTGTTAGATCTAATATTATTTTGGTCTAACACCATCAATGTGCCTTTTTTATACCAACCACAACACGCTCTCATGTGACTTTCAAGTAGGAGCCTATGTAGGCAAGCATGGAAGGAAAAGTCATTGAGAGAAACTCATGAAAAGGTTGACCTAAGATGTGGAAGCCCTCCAGCTAGAGAATGAAGTGTTGAAATAGAGAAATCTTGAGTTCGAAGGAGGTGTTGAACTGAGCAGACGTGGGCAGACGGAGAAGGAGTTGCAAAACACTAGTGGGGTACCACTAAAAAATGAGGAATGCAAATGAATTGGTGACAAATTGTGCAGCCTCATGGACAAGTATGAGGAGATGGTGAGAAGGATAGGAGGATCATCCTCCATGGACCAGCTACTCAGTGACGCATAGCCAACCTACAACATTGAAGTGATGGTCGTCCCACTCCCTTCTAAATTCAGAGCCTCCAGATAAAGATGTATGACAGGTAGAAAAATGCAGCCAAGCACTTGGAGATGTTCAAGATTTACATGATGCTACACCACTTCATGTGGGAGATAGCATGCTAGACTTTCTCTCTTACATTGAAAGGCTCTAGTTAGGCATGGTTCAGAGCCCTTCAATTGGGCACCATCCACAACTTCGAGGAACTGCCACTAATTGTTGACACGGTTCATGGCTATTGGAAAGAGAAGATGGACGTCCACTTACCTCCTCATCATAAAGTAGAGGGAGAAAGGGAACTTAAAGTTGTACTTGTATTGCTTCAATAAGGAATAGATGACCACATATGACTAGATGAGTGGATCAGCTTGTCAGCACTCTTGGGTGGCATTTGGCCCTGAAGCCCCTTCATGGCAAAAATCACACAAAAAACCCTAGCGACCCTATGGGATTTCATGGACCGGGTTGACGACTTTGTTATCGCCGAAGACACCCTCTAGGCTCTGACCAACTCGAGGCATCAGCACAAAAACCTACGAGAAGGAGATCAAGGCAAGGAAAGGGAAAAGCGAGAAGAGGAGAGATGGCAACACCATTTTTAGGAAGTCACACACAAGCATGAATGTACAGATGCAGGAAGAAGGATGCTTGTGGGAGGACAGAGACCGCAACTGAAGGACTCGAGCATTGCACCTACCATGAGGAGCAGGGCCATCGGACCAAAAACTGCAAACCCCTGAGGAGGAAATTCATGGAGGAGATCTGTGAGGATGTCCGATAAGAAGTTCAGGGGGATATGTACAGACGACTGGGTACTCGCCACCCATCACCCCCTAGGCAGGCGGGCAGAGATAGGTAAGCATCAAAAAGAGAAGATCGGTGGAGTGGGAGCCCAAGAAGGAGGAACATGAGGAGGAGGCAGTGAAGCCCACTGGAACAAGACCAAGACAACATCCCGCTAGGAGAAATCCACACCATTGACTAGGGACTCGCTAGTGGGGGCACTTCTACATCAGGCAAAAAGGCTTATGATGCTGGTGGCCAACTACACAACTAGAAGGATACTAATGGATAATGGCAGTCTAGTTGACATCCTTTTCTATGAGGCATTCTCCAAAATGGGGATTAGTCTAGATAGGTTGTGGCAGTCCCCCATGCTACTGAGGGGAATTAATAGCTGAGACAGTACAACCACTGGGTCCGTAACACTTCTCGTCACCTTTATGACAAGAACACTTACAGCGGCCATCATGGTTGACTTCCTTGTAGTTAAGGCCCACTCTTCATACAACGCCATAATCAGGCAGCCAACATTAAACAACCTGAAGCCGGTGACCTCGACCTACCACTTGAAGATGAATTTCTTAATAAAAGATGTCATAAGAGTGGTGCGGGGTGAGCAAGTGGTAGCATGGGAATGCTACATGCAAGGGTTGCAAGGCAAGGAACACAAAGAGCCCAAGTCTTGTTAGCGAAGGGAAGGAAAGCCAGCCTCTTGTCTACTGACGTTGCCCCCTAGGCCAGCCAAGCCAGAGTCCTGTGAACTAGCAAGTCCAAGGTGCTCCAATGTGGGGAAAGTCCTATTTCCCTCTTTTATTTTGCATTCAATGACTCCCAATGTAAAGAACCAACAATGAGAATACTCTATTCCATGCATGAGCTTGTTTGTGGACTATGATTTTAGATCTTTTCTAATTTCTTAGGTCAATACTCTATGCTTGAACCTCAGCCACCAAAGGGGGGCAACACCTCTCTCAGGTGTCCTAGTCCCCCTTCAACCAACTAGCGTGGTTGATTTTAGATCCTGCCTGGTTCCTTAGGTCGATGCTTTGCGCTTGAACCATGGCGATCAATTGCCACCTAATGTGGTCGATTTTAGATCCTACATGGTTCCTTAGGTCGATGCTCTGCACTCAAAGCTCAACGACCAATTGCCATCCAGCATGGTCGATTTCAGATCCCACTTGGTTCCTTAGGGATGCTTTGCACTTGAACCCACACCTCTCATATGTATTCTAGTCCCTCATTGCCACACACACCTCTCCTAAGTCTTTTAGTCTCTTATCGCCACCTAGTGTGGTTGATTTTAGATACTACTTGTTTCCTTAGGTCGATACTCCATGCTTGAACCTTGGTAACCAATCGCCACCAAGCACGATCAATTTCAGATCCTGCCTAGTTCCTTAGGTTGATGCTCCACAGTTGAACCTCAGTAGTGAAGGGCAAGTGACCTAGTCCCCCCTCACCACCCAGTGCAGCCAATTTTAGATCCTGCCTGGTTCCCTAGGTCGATCTTTGCAATCAAACCTTGACTACCCAATGCTATCGATTTCAGATCCCGCTATGTTCCTTAGGTCGATGCTCCACTCTTGAACCTCAACTACTGATGGCCATCTAGTGCAGTCGATCTCAGATCCCACTTGGCTCATTAGGTCTATATTCCGTGCTTGAACCTCAGAAACCAAGAGGGGAACACCTCTCCCAAGTGTCTTAATTCCCCCTCGCCACCTAATGCAATTGATTTCAAATCCCACCTGGTTCCTCAGACCACTTCCTCATAAAGGCGAGTGAGAGCAATGGACATGCCACGACAAAGTGGACCTCGATAAACTCGCAATTACACAATAAAAGAATGCCAAAAGTCATGCTTATTAGGTATTTGGGCGTACAAAGTACAGAGCTTGTAGTGTTGGGCCATAAAAAAGGAATAGAAAAGAAAATATAGAAGAAGAACAAAGATCACTCTAAATAATCACAGGTGGGAAGGAAAGACGCCAGGCACCGAGTCACTCCCCAAAGAATCGAGAGAGTTGTGATCCTCCCGAGTAGGCATGAACTGGGCCAAGTCTAAGGTCCTAGGAGCATCATTGAGGTTCACCTCCAGATGCCCTTTACACTCTCTAGCCCTCAAGAATGCCTACGGCTCTAAACCTGATCATGGAGTCCTTTGGCTGCTGTAAGCTGGGATGTGGCCTTAGTAAGTTTCTCACAGTCCGCGGTGAGCTTAACCTCCAGCTTCTTAATCCGCTCCTCAAGGGACATCGACTCCTCCTTGAGCTACAGATGGGATGCTGAAAACTTGACATACAAGTCCTCAGCCTTCTCTTAATCCTTTTTGGAGTACCGCATTCTGTACTGATAGCACATCTCTCTTGGATTGGAGTTCATGAAGGTTTGTCCAAGTCACGATGGACATCTGCAGCTTATACTGGTGTGGCAACATAATCCAAACAATGTTGTTAAGCCTTTCTTGCCTCTTTCTCCAGGCGGAGTGCCCGCATCTATTCCTGACTTGTCTCTCTTGTAGCAGCTTTGACAGCAGCCTCAAGGCCAGATACCTCCTACCTCAGCACCTCCTTGCCCACACGGAGATCAAATCCCTCTTTGCAAAGGTCCTTAATGATCCACCACAGGTGCCCGTTCTCGACCTCAATCTCCCTACAATCTCGATTTCTCCTATCCCAGGGTCACAAGCTGTCGCCCCTCCTGATCGCGAGGAAGGACCGTCATCCGCAAAGTTGGGAGGGTACTTCCTCACAGTCGAGAGGGGTGACAACCTGCAACCCTAAGACAGATCCAAGGTTAGGACTCAACCTAGTGGACTACTGAGGCCAACACTAGGCCCAATAAATTTGGACATAAAGCCCATGGAAAAGACCACATCTAGGCCCACAACAAAGGCTTGTTCATATGACCCAATAAAAGCCCAACACTTGAAGCCCAAGTCTTTTATTTTATTTCACTCTTCCAAATGGAACCCACACACCAGACCATTTGTTTCCATCTTACCCAAGCCCTAACCACACACTCCTAGGGTTCCCTTTCAATCTTGGTAAAGTTTTTAACTTGAGTTAAGATCACTATTCATCTCACCCATGAATAGTAACTCAAGCATCATGACTTGCATAGTTTTCTAGAAACTCTTTTCTTCATACTTTTAAATCTGAAATTATTGTCTTTTACACTTGTTTTTCATCACTCTTAGACAATTGTTGAAGTTTAGAACTAAACCCCCACCATGTCACTTGAATCAAAGGCATTTCAATCCAACTAAACCCACCAATTGGCACACTTGAAGCAAATTGAGTGACCCTTCATTAAACCACCCAAAACCAACTCTTCTTCAACCAGTTTCCAAGAGGATTTCCACCCCTTTAATCCTCATGATGTCACCTCAGAATTAGAGCTAGCAAGTGTACAAAACAGTTCCAAGAAACAAAGGCAAAACACCAACTATTCACCTAGGAACTTGAGGTCTTGACTAAACCAATTGCACCTCCATCTTCAAGGATTTTTTGCACTTAATTGTCCCACCTACACATGCCACCACCTCTTCCATTTAGTCCCAAGGAAGTGCTTCAAAGCACTCAAATGCATGTTTGTCCAAATATCCCCCTAAGGCAGCAAAACTGATTGGCAATTAGAGAGGCATACTTGAACCTCTCGGCTGAAATCCATCACCAATTCATCTCTTTCATTTTCTAGTCCAACATGATCACATGTTAGCCACTTGTACCTTTTTCCATCACCTAGATAAGCTACCAAATGGAGGTTATCATGCCCTCAAAACAAGTAAAAAATATGGGACAAAAGATGATACAAAATATGGGCAACTTTGGAGGTCAAAACCGTTGGCCATCACTTGCATTTTCTTTGTGTTTTTATTTCAAATTTTGGAACTACTCAGCCTTGCACCTATGGCCTTCCTCTAGCTCCTTTCCATGAAGAAATCAAGTTTCCTAGATTAGTATTCAACTGACCAAAGTGATGACACAACTGAATTATGCACTCAACACTTCACTGCACACCTCCACCAATCACCTCCCACACCCTTGAGCCAAACCAAATGCCCCTTTACCCCTTACCCCTCCATGGAGTCCTATAAATACCCCCCTTCACCCTTCAAGTTTTCACACAACTTCCTCTAGCCTTCCTCTAGTGTTTTTGAGAGCAAATTAATCAAAATGAGAGAAAAGGTTGAAACCAAGTAGCTTGAGTGAAGTTCTTAAAATGAGTTGATTTTTTAGAGTTCAAGGGTCACGACTTTTGTAAGTAATCTTGTTTTATCTCTTTTCGATGCTATATTGAAAAGTTAGGGTTTGAATTATAGCATGAGAATGAGGATTTGATTGAGTTATAAAAGGTTTTACTCAAAGTGGTGCATTTAAGCCAGATTTGAAATTTGGCATGTATATATTGTTTTGATATGTAATTTTAGTCATGACAGATTTTGATAGGTTACCTTAAGTGTAGTTAGCATCTTGATATTTGATTTAAGGTTTAAATTTGAGGAAAAAAACATGTCATGATAGGTTTATAAGCTAATATCTGTGTTGATCATCTAAGCATTTGGTTTGCACTTGTATGAGAGTGATCTTGGCATATAATGATTTATTTTCCCAAAGATGGTGTTTTGGACCTTTAGAAACCAGTTATAATCATGTTAGGGATTAATAAAATACATGATTCATTTAGGTTTTAAAACTTGCATTGACAAAGAGAAGCTAGAAACATCATGCATACACACGATTTGAAGGTTTTTGATGATTTGGTGTTATTCAATGCATAAGTGTTGGGATGAACACGTATGGCATGAATTTAAGTTATAAACATGTTCCAAGATCAGATTTATGAATGTGTAATTGATGGAATTTGATTAGACATGTTTATATAGAAGCTATAGGCTCAAATCACAAAAAATGGTAACCCAAAATGCATAACACGGGGTTGGGTAAAAATGTTATAGTAGTTGTTTGAATCTTGAAATTCTAAGGTCATATATGGATTTAGAACATGGAGAATATGATGTTGTGAACTTTGGTGAAAATTGAGGCTGATTGAGCTGAAATATTGCATGTTTTAGCTATTTAAAACCAATGTATTTTAAATTCTTCGTGACACTATTATTGGTTTTAGATGGAAAAATGATTTTTAAGCATAAATACGAGTTGTGATTTTTAATTGATTGATATCATGTTTATGCTTAATTTTATAACTATAATTTAATGGGACAATATTTTCTCACATATATAGTCTATTTTTGATAATCTATTTTTCTTTTAATTTGTATTTGAGTGCTATTTTTATCTCTTATTTTCAGTTCAAATAAAATTTACATGAAGAAAGCGGTGTACTTCAACAGCTAAAAAAAAAAAGACGAAGATTTTTGGTGGAGTATGAACATAAGGCTTGAGGCTGCAACTTCTTGTTATTTAGCTTGACTTCTATGTTGATAAGAGGTGAAAATTGAAAGCTACATTTCGGTACTGTAAACGTGGTAAGCAGATCAATCAAATATTTGGAAGCTCTCATGTCGGTTGGTGCAATTAAAGTGGATGGAATTAGAGTGAGGATTGTTGTGCTTGATTTGTGGAAAGAGACACTTTAGAAAGTTGGTGGTTATTGTTTATGAGAAGTCAGCTGCAATTGGGATTGGAGGAAGACCGACTAGAGGCAGCTATATATATATATATATATGTTGCTGAACAGTGCAGTAGGTACAAGAAAAAAGGAAGTGCCATGCTTGAGTTTTCAACAAGTGTGAATTTAAAATTATTTTTTTTGGTAGGTGAGTAGAAATTGAAGTGCATGTCGTGCCGTGCATTACTTGGATTGGAGAGAGTTGTACACTGAATATAAGAGCCGTGCTTGACTTGTAGAGAGGGAGACGTGCAGAAAAAAAAAGGGAGTGCCGTGCTTAAATTGCATTAAGGGAGTTATAATCTTCACGTGGGAGTCTATAAAAGGTGACAATTGGTGGTGATTGAAGGGGGAATGAATTGTGAGGGAGTTTGGACCGACTAGAAGCAGATATATATATATATTGCTGGACGAAAAGAGAGGAGAAAAGAAAAGCAATCGGTTGGAGAGGTGTAGAGTGAGAGGGTGAGTAATGAGTGAGTCGGTCATGGGAAATTATGTTGGCTGAGATAGGAATTTACGTGGGCTCTCATTAAAGAAAAGAAGGTGAGATGAAAGAAAGGAATTGGCTGGAATAATTTGATTGGCTGAGATTTATCTTGGTTGATGGTAGAAGGAAGGAATCGGTTGGAGAGAGGGAGAGTGAGACGTGGAAGGCTGGGATTAATTTTCCAAAGAAGGACATAGAGATGTACGTGGTTGGAATTGAGAGAAAGAAGGAAGGGAGTGAGGAGAGTATGTGCTTGATTGATTAAAGAAAGGAGGTCGGCTGGGATTAATGTACGTGGAAGGGAATTACTCGGTGGAGCTTATTTTTCTGCAGTTCATTTTCTTTTTGTTCAGAAAAGGAAGGGAGTGAGTTTATTCTCTTGGAAGAATCGGTGCATGAGCTGGATTATTGAAAAGGGAAGAGCAACTCGGTTTCTTAGTGGAAGTGTCAGTTATTGTTATTGGTTGGAATGAATTTGTTGTGTTGTGAAGAGAAAGAGAGGGAGTCTTTCGGACTTTACTTTTTTTCTAATTTTTTTACTTGCCTATAGTTATTTCTTGGTATTTCTTATGTTTTATTTTAGTTTTCTAATGAAGAATATTTATGTGATTTCTATAATACTTGTAATACATATGTTTGGCTAAATTTCCATACTAAGGTTAGAGGTGAAGTTTAATGATTTAAATATTGTTTTCGGATCCATGTAAAATTTATTCTACGAGCTTGATCGATTGAAAGATTTTATTATTGGATATTTTGATTACCTATATACTTGTCTTGATTCATTGTGATTTCCGAATACAGTGAATGCTTGAGGAATCCCTGTGGTATTCAAATAGATTTGTAAATGTTTTAATCATCAATTGTTCACGCTCAATCATAAGCGACTATTTTTCTTGATCTTAAATGTTAAATCTTCCAATTAAACAGAATCATTATTCTAGTTTAATTGAAGTAAATCGATCAGAAACAATATCATAAATTATTAAACGGATCCTCGAAACCTTAGTCTTTTTCCCTATCAATTTATTTTATCATTTTAGTTTGATTCAGTTATTTTATCAATCTTCATTTGATTGCACGTTTCTTTTAGTAATTTCATTTCATTGTCTGAATTTATTTTCTTTATCACAAAAGTCAATCCCTGTGGATTCGATCCTGTAAGATACTACAACACCTGTATACTTGCAGGTGTTGTAGTATCTTACAAGATCGAATCCACAGGGATTGACTTTTGTGATAAAGAAAATATTTTATCAAGGTTTGGAACACCTCGAGCCATTATCAGTGATGGAGGTAAACATTTTTGTAATAAGCCTTTCGAGGCCTTAATGCGAAAATATGGTATTACTCATAAGGTTGCTACCCCTTATCATCCACAAACAAGTGGCCAAGTTGAGGTATCTAATCGGGAGATCAAAAAATTTTTAGAAAAGACGGTTAACCCAAGCCGCAAAGATTGGTCTTTACGACTAACCGACGCACTTTGGGCATACCGTACTGCTTTTAAAACCCCGATTGGTATGTCCCCATATTGACTCATTTTTGGAAAGGCATGCCACTTACCTGTGGAATTGGAACACAAAGCTTATTGGGCAATCAAGCAATTTAATTTTGATGTGTATAAAGCTTGCTCTCTTCGTAAGTTTCAGCTTAATGAGTTAGAGGAAATCAGGAATGAAGCTTACGAAAATTCTCGCATTGCCAAGGAGAGAATGAAAATTTTTCATGACAAAAATATTTTTCAAAAATCTTTTGAGCCTTCCCAAAAAGTTTTGTTGTATAATTCAAGGCTCCATTTATTTCCTGGCAAGTTTCGATCCCGATGGATCGGCCCCTTTGTTGTAAAAACTGTTTATCCTTTTTGGGCCATTGAGATGGAAAATCCAGAGAATGGTAATGTTTTTAAAGTTAATGGACAAAGGTTGAAACCATTTTTAGATGATTTTACTCCAGAGGTTGAGTCCACTACTCTGGAGGATCCTACTTATCAGAATTAATTTCTAATTTCTCATTGTATATACCGTATTTGTTTGTTTTGTTTTTCTTTCTTTTGCTTTTTGTGTTTTTAACTTTGACAGAAATCTACTCCTTATGTGCGTTCGAATATCTCAGGTGAACTCTTTCCTCTCTGTTTAATCATTTTCGTCTCAATATATGTTCTATAGTGTTTATCTTGCTTCAATTCATACCTGTATAGCATACATCATCGAACATTCAATTGCTGAACATTGAGGACAATGTCACATTTAGTTGGGGGGAGGGTTTTCTGTTTAAAAATTTATTAGTACCAAAAAAAAAAAAAAATTGTGAGGTGCATTGAAACATAAATGATTAACACACTTCTGGCATTTTTGTGAAATTTGAGTATCTTGGTGGAGTAGTTGAGTGGAATTATTTTGTAAAGATTTATTTTCAACCTTAAGCATAGAATATGACTTATGATGCATCATATTTTGTTGAGGAGTGACTTGAAACACCGAGATGCGATATTTACAAAAATGAGAATTAGTTTGATTTGTATAGAATGAAGGGTAAGTTTTGAAAGAACATTTTGCACATGCTTACACTTGTAGTGTTCCTCATTAATGTTCATTGATTTAAAACAGGATAAGTAAACTGCAGGACTACTGAGCCTTATAAAAAAAAAATCATGTAATTTTTCCTGAATAAAGGGCTAGAAACAGTTACCCAAAACTTTGGGGGTTGAATGTTCAACCTTTAAACAGAGTTGGCGTGAAAACTACTAGTCCCTTAGGCTTCGAGGTAGTTAGAATCAATAACGATTAATCTTAAGGTTGAAAAATCCTATAATAAATCATGTTTATTAGTGAGGAACATACAGAAGTTTAGCCACATACACATATCTGAGTTCTAAGACATTTGCCCCAATTCTATGCGAACAATTGTTGAGACTTTCCTTGTGGATACAACTCCTGGTGTTGAGTAGTCACAAATCAATTTTTTGTGAGAATTCAGAATTATGTTTGATTGTTTTTGTTTGAATTTCGAGCTTTATGTAATGTTCATCTCAATTAATTTTCACTATTTTGTTCAAGGATTAGCAAAAAGCAACGGAACCAAGGGTTTTCTGTTGAAAAATTTATTAGTACCAAAAAAAAAAAAATTTGTGAGGTGCATAGAAACATAAATGATTAACACACACTTCTGGCATTTTTGTGAAATTTGAGTATCTTGGTGGAGTAGTTGAGTGGAATTATTTTGTAAAGATTTATTTTCAACCTTAAGCATAGAATATGACTTATGATGCATCATATTTTGTTGAGGAGTGACTTGAAACACCGGGATGCGATATTTACAAAAATGAGAATTAGTTTGATTTGTATAGAATGAAGGGCAAGTTGTGAAAGAACATTTTGCACATGTGTAGTGTTCCTCATTAATGTTCATTGATTTAAAACAGGAGAAGTAAACTGCAGGACTACCGAGCCTTATAAAAAAAATCATGTAATTTTTCCTCAATAAAGGGCTAGAAACAGCTACCCAAAACTTTGGGGGTTGAATGTTCAACCTTTAAACAGAGTTGGCGTGAAAACTATTAGTCCCTTAGGCTTTGAGGTAGTTAGAATCAATAATGATTAATCTTAAGGTTGAAAAATCCTATAATAAATCATGTTTATTAGTGAGGAACATACAGAGGTTTAGCCACACACACATATCTGAGTTCTAAGACATTTGCCCTAATTCTATGTGAACAATTGTTGAGATTTTCCTTGTGGATACAACTCCTGGTGTTGAGTAGTCACGAATCAATTTTTTGTGAAAATTCAGAATTATGTTTGATTGTTTTTGTTTGAATTTCGAGCTTTATGTAATGTTCATCTCAATTAATTTTCACTATTTTGCTCAAGGATTAGCAAAAAGCTAGTTGAGGGGTGTGATTAAGCTGAAATATTATGAATTTTTCTCAAAAGGAAAATGAAACATTTTTTCAGTGTTGGGAATGTTTTAAAGAATTGTTGCTAACTTGCCCACATCATGGCTATGAGACTTGGCGCACCATTAGTTTCTTCTATGAAGGTTTAACATCTCAAATGCGTCAATTTGTAGAAATGATGTGTAACGATGATTTTCTAAATAAAGATCCTGATGACGCTTGGGACTATTTTGACCAGTTAGCTGAAAATGCCCAATCTTGGGATAACACAGATCGTTCTGATCGGTCAAATAAGCCCAAACTCGGTGCCATGTCTCAAGAAGGTATGTATGTTCTTAAAGGAAATGATGATGTGAATGCTAGGATAGCAAGTTTGACAAGAAAAGTCGAAGCCATGGAGGTTAGGAAGGTAAATCCTGTTAAGGCCAGTGAAAAAGAAGAAGAAAATTGTGCCATTTGTGAGATTAGTGGACACCTAACTCAGGATTGTCCAACAATCTCTGCTTTTAAAGAGGTGTTGCACGAACAAGCAAATGTCATGAATTCCTATAGGATACCATTTTCTTCTCCTTATTCAGAAACATATAATCCTGGATGGAGAAATCACCCCAATTTTAGTTGGAGGAATGAGTCCAATTCAAATCAAAATCCTCAAGGGCCATCTTCTTCTAGTCCTTATGTGCCTCCACATAAGAAAACCCTTGAGGAAACATTACAGGCTTTTATGCAGGGACAAGCAAATATCAACACTCAAGACAATGCAGGCCATTAATGAGATGAGAAGTTCTATTAGCGACTTGACCTCTGCATTGCATGCTCAAGAGAAGGGTAAGTTTCCTGCTCAACCTCAGCCGAATCCCAAAGGTAAATTTGAGGTAAGAAATTCAAATCCCTCTGATTCAAAATTTGAACATGCCAAGTCCATCACCACTTTACACAGTGGAAAAATAATTGATAAGAGTATTTCAATAACGAAAGTTGATGAGACCAACAGAGGCCAAAATGCAAATAGTGAAAGTTTAAGGACTAAGTGGTAATTTTATAGAATATTGGGGCAGTTTTGTAGATATCATTGTTTGACCCTTTTTTATTATGAACATTTTCCTTAGATATGAAATTCCTAACTTAGAATAACTTTTATTACATCCACACCAATTTCTTAAGATGCCCGAACAATTTATAAGTTAGCTTTTAACTTACTCTTAGATAATTTATTTATGATTCTTGTATAAGCATGACATTCATTTTATAAATGTCATTTTGAGAATGAAACATTATATGATACATCATTGAGCATGTGATTACTTACTTACATGACATGTGAAATTCTCACCATTTTAGCATATTGCACCTATACATGTCATTTTGCATGTAGCTTACAATATATGCACATGTCATGAAATACATTTTCTAAGTATTGCATGAAAATAAATTTTTTCACAACCCCAAAGACTATGATGATTAATTACCCTAGTAAAACTCCTATATCCACTCTGGAGTGAGTAAAAATGGAGTAGTAACCCCTGGGTTGACAAAGAACCGTCAACGGGTTTCGAATGGATTATTTATAAAGAATGTTAAGGCGAAGTCATTTATGGCATCTAATGCTGGTGGGTGCATACATTATGATGTTATGTTATGATGATGGTATGTTAGGATGAAATGTTATCATACCAATGCATTGGGTAACGAGTTTGCAGACAAAGTAGTTACAACATGAGTTCTACTACAGTCACTAGTAGGTACTCATAGTGCATATTAGGGAGCTATGACAATACCTAACGTTATGTTATTGTTAATGATGGCTTTAATAGTGATGAAATGTTATGTTTTTGAAAAGATGAACGAAAAATATTCTCTGTAAGAAAATGTGCATTTATTTTTTATTTTTTGAAAAATGCTGAGGAATCTCAATGGGAGATAAATACGAATTTGTCTACATATCTAGCATGATTCTCATGTTTATCATATATCACGCATATCTTATCTCTGTGCAAGTTGGTTGTTTAACTTACTGAGATTTCAAAAAATCTCATTGTGGCAGTCCCACTACCATTACCCACGGAATGGTAAAAGTTGGGTTAGGACTAGCATACAATGAGTATGAGCCCGATCCTAAGAAGTGGCTGGACTTGATTTTAATATTTATAGTAATGGCTCTATACACCATAGAGCGTATGAGAGAGTTGATATGACTATGTAGTATCTGTATTAGGGAGATTATATCTCTCACTTTATGTTAAACCTATATGGACCTTTTAAGTGAGGAAGTATCTATTTATGATTTTTTAATCATTGGGATGCTTAGTTCATTCTAACATCAAATATTTTTGTCACCCTTATTTCTACTGCGATTATTGCATACTGCTAGTTGCATACTTGGGTATTAACTATCATAAACAAGAGTA
The DNA here is from genome assembly GCF_018687715.1 of Carya illinoinensis. Taxonomy (NCBI): domain Eukaryota; kingdom Viridiplantae; phylum Streptophyta; class Magnoliopsida; order Fagales; family Juglandaceae; genus Carya; species Carya illinoinensis. The sequence goes on along the minus strand of NC_056752.1, from coordinate 27,975,425 downwards.
TGTAACTATGTGTTGCATGTCCTAACGCTCCAAGTCTCTATTCCATCCCAAGCGGAGGTTGGGAGCGTCACAACAAGGAATCGAGTGATGTTCTCCTCTATCAAAAGGACATCGATTCCAACCTCCTCCTCATGCTCCCAGACCCAGGAGTGGACCAGCTAAATGCGAACCCACTCGAGCTCGAATAGCTCGAATCTGATCTTTTTATCATCGGGAATGACTCCTATGTTGGATCAGATAGGGAACTCCTAGGCATTAGCTTCCTTGGGCAGGAACCCTCATCCCTCACCTAACATGAAGAAGAACTTGTTATGCCACCACTTGGTGTTGGAATGACGAGCTTCAAGCTAGGCGAGTTAGAATTTAGGGCAGAAACGAATGTTGTAGATGTTCCCCTCTAGCTTGCTGACCTTGTGGGTGAACAAAAATTTTCAAGCAATCAGGTCTGGGTAGTCCTATCTAGCAAACTCCAGGACCATAGGCCATATCACATAGCATGACGTCAGAATCCTCCAGGCATTGGGTACACTTGAGCTGGGGCCATACCCAAAAAGTCCAAGGCGTTGTGGATCTAGCAACAACAAGGGAGCCTCACACCTTGCAAGAATGTGTTGGAGTATAGGACCACCTTTCATTATTGCCCACGAGTTTAACGACCCTATTGCCTGATGCTGGAACCTCCAAGGCCATCAATTCTAGGATTTCGTACGTGCTGTGCAACACATCAAGGGTCGCATGGTTGAGAACTTGGGTTCATTAGTGTTCATCGTTGGTGAAAGATTTGCAATAGGGAATGCTCCTAGATGCCATTGGAAGCCGATCTGGTAAAGAGATTGTAGTGGGAGTGTCAGAGCAAGAGGAAAGTACGAAGAAAAGGGAAAGCAAAAGCAAGAAAAGGAGTGGAGACCATTACAGGGGAAGAAAAGGAGAACTAAATAGGGGAGGAGCCACAGTTTTGGAGCCCCAACAGAAAGAGTGATGTGACGTGGGGACGTGACAGTTATGCTAGTTCACGAGATGTGGGAACGTGTAGCCATAAAATAACTTCAAGAAAGGAAGTGGGAGTGTGCTGGAGAATAAAATTCCTACCACGCTCACATGGTAGAAATTTGCAGGGTAATGGGAATGGGGATTTCGTACTCAACCAGGCCAGGCTCAGGCCCATGAAGAGAGAAGATAGCCAAAGGCCCCCCTAGTGGTGGTGCATTAATAAGGGAATGACAGGTCGAGATTTGTCTCCAGTAAGATCGACCGCATTAAATGTAATGATTAAGCTAAATTATAGCATATTTTATAGATTTAGAACCAATATATTTTAATTACTTTATTGATATTATTATTGGTTTTAAATGAAAAAATGGTTAATAGGCATAAATCCAAATTGTGATTTAAATTGATTAACATCATAGTTTATGCTTAATTTTATAACTTGTATTTGAATTGAGCAATATTTTCTCATATGCACAACACAACTATGACATTCTATTCTTTGTTTTAATTGACTTTTGATTTTTTATTTGTGTTATTTCTTTTTCTTGTTTTTATTGCTTTTAAAAAATGACTCTCAATACTGATTTTCTATGTGGTCAAAAACAATCTCAAAGAATTGGCACTAAAGACAAAAGAAAAAAGAAAAGAAATCATGAAATGTGCACCTTTTATTGGTTTTAAGCATTTTAGCTTTGGACCATCAAGCACACGGCAATTTCATTTTGATGGACACAGGCATCACGCGGGAAGCTTCTTTTTTGGTCTCTTTGGGATTTGGGAAAAAAAGCAACACACAAGTTTCTCCTTTTCGAGGTAGCTATTATGCACAGGAGCGGTGCTACACAGAACGGAAAGCAGGGGCAGCAGCACATTGGGAACTTTCTTAGTGCAAGTTGGATAGGACAGCTTCAGCTTTTGGCTTGGGAATGGACAGACAAAGGGGGCACACTAGGAGGCAATTTTTGTTTTGGGGGGAAGCAAAGGAATGCAATGCAAGGGATCTCTCACAAAGAAAATGCAGCACAGGGACGAGGCAGACTCCTCTCCAAACACGCTGCGCTTCAGCTTTGAACGAGGAAGCACATGTGGGGGCAACAACATTGAGACGCATGGACCCAGGGGGAGATTTTGATTTTGGTTGGACAAGAAACGAACAGTGGAAAGAAGGGAGTTTTTGGGCTTCCTTGCTTTCAACACATGGAGAGAGGGAGCAGAGGTTTTTCTTTGTTCCAGAGGATACGGATGAGAATCAGGGTTTCTTCTCTCTAGCTTTGCTCTCTGGTGAAGGTTTATCTACGATTGGTTTTGTGCTTTATTTTAGTTTTCTAATCATGGAGAATGTTTCTTTGATTTCCATGGCTTTTGTGATGAACTTGGTGGGTTAAATTTTCGCACAAAGGTTAGAAATGAAGTCTAATAATTTAGACATTGTTTCGGATTAACAATAGAGTTTATATTGTGAGTTTGATCGATTGAGTGGTTTTATTATTGGATATTTTGATTACCTATATATTATCTTGATTTATTGTATTTTTGAGTAAGTTGGATGCTTGAAAAATCTCAGTGATATTCAAATGGGTCTGTGAATGTTTTAAGCATTAATAGTTCATATTTAATCTTTAATGATTAGTTTTCTTGGCCTTAACTACTAAATCTTACAGTTAGACAAAATCATTATTATAGTTTAATTGAAATAAATTGATCAAATATAATATTCTAAATTATTAGATGGATCCTTTGAAATCTTAGTTGTTCTCCATATTGATTTATTTCACCATTTTAGTTGCATTCTGTTACTGTAAAAATCTCCATCTTAGTAATTTTCTCCTCTGTTCTTTTTAATAATTTGTTTTCATTATTTAAGTTTATTTTCCTTATCATATAAGTCAATCTTTGTGGATTCGATGTTATTAGGTACTACAACATCTATATACTTACAGGTAAAACTGTTCTAAATTTTTGGTTCACTACTTTGAGTCAAAGTTTAGGCATAATAAATTTTTGGCGTCGTTGCCGGGGATTGTAACATGTAATAAGAGTTTTTTTTTTTAAAAGAAAAAATTATAATAATAATAATAATAATATTTTGCTAACTTTTTTTTTTGCAGGTATGATTTTTGTTTATTTTGTTTAAAAAAGGATTGAGTAGCATTGCTTTATTCTTCATATCATTTGGTATTCTCATTCCCATCTCTTTTATTTTCTTGCCTATTTTGCATGTAGTTTTTAGAATAGAAGATTTTAGGTGGTGCATGCATTAATTAATTTTGAGACTTTTCCATCCCTTTTAGTTTTTTTAGATATACTTGAGCCTCTATGATGAATGATCTCGTGGCAACATGTTCAAACTGGTAGATTGAGGAAAGGGGAAATCGTTTCAGGAAAATTGGTTGATAGGTTATTTGGGAATTCCAAGAATTCTCATTCTGACACCATGGCTAACAATCATAGTGATCATGACAAACTCAAAAATGAAGATGTTCAAAATAATCCACCAATGAGAACTTTGCGTAAGTATTTGCAGCCAACAAGGACAAGTACTCTATCTTGCATGATTTTTCTAATGAATACGGGGCATTTTGATTTAAAGCTGGGAATAATTCAATTACTTCCTAAGTTCCATGATTTAGACTCAGAAGGTCCTTATTTGCATTTAAAAGAATTTGAAGAGGTTTGTACAACTTTGCATAACCAAACTATCAATAATGATGATGTTAGATTATAGTTGTTCCCATTCTCTTTGAAGGAAAAAGTTAAAAATTGGCTTAATTCCTTGAGACCAAGATCTATTTGCACATGGCAAGAAATGTAAAGAGAATTTTTGAAAAAGTTTTTTCCTACTCATAGGACCAACACCCTTCGCAAAAATATTATGAATTTTTCTCAAAAAGAAAACGAGACATTTTTTCAGTGTTGGGAGCATTTTAAGGAATTATTGCTAACTTGCACACATCATGGCTATGAGATTTCGCGCACCATTAGTTTTTTCTATGAATATTTAACTTCTTTAATGCGCCAATTTGCAGAGATGATGTGTAATGGTGAATTTTTAAATAAAGACCCTAATGATGATTGGGACTATTTTGACCAACTAGCTAAAAATGCCCAATCTTGGGACAACACAGATCTTTCTGATCAGTCAAATAAGTCCAAGCCTAATGACATGTCTTAAGAAGGTATGTATGTCCTCAAGGGAAATGATGATGTGAATGCTAGGATAACCAGTTTGACTAGAAAATTCAAGACCATGGAACTTAAGAAGGTGAATTTAGTTAAGGTCATTGAAAAAGAAGAAGAAAATTGTGGCATATGTGAGATTAGTGGACACCTAACTCTGAATTGTCCAACAATCTCTACTTTTAAAGAGGTGTTGATCGAATAAACAAATGTCATGAATTCTTATTAACTACCTTTTTCTTCCCTTTATTCTGAAACATATAATCCTAGATGGAGGAATCACCCAAACTTTAGTTTGAGGAATGAGTCCAATTCACATCAAAATCCTCAAGAGACTTCTGTTTCTACACCTTACGTGCCTCCATATAAGAAAACCCTTAAGGAGACATTACAAACTTTTATGCATGGTCAAGCTAATATTAACAATCAGACAATGCAGGCCATTAATGAGTTGAGGAGTTATATTGGTGACTTGATCACCACATTGCACATTCAAGAAAAGGGTAAGTTTCCTGCTCAACCTCAACCGAATCCCAAAGGGCAATTGGAGGTAAGTAATTCAAATTCTTGTGATTCAAAATTTGAACATGCCAAGTCCATCACCACTTTACGCAATGGAAAAATGATTGATAAAAATATTTCAATGAAAGTTGGTGAAACCAACAATTCTTCAAATACCAAGGGTGATGGTGAACTTGACAAGGTTGAGTTAGATATGCTTGTAAAAGCCCTAATACTTGCTCCTTTTCCCCAACGGTTGCAACCTTCTCATAAATTAGTTCAAAATGCTAACATTTTTGAAATTTTTAGACAGGTGAAAATTAATATTCCTTTGTTGGATGCCATTAAACAGATTCCATCTTATGCTAAGTTTTTTAAAGATCTGTATATAGTGAAGCGTAAGATAAATAGGCAAAAGAAGGCTTTGCTCATAGAACAAATAAGTGCCATCCTTCAAAATAATTCTCCCCCAAAAGATAAAGATCCAGGTTGTCCAACAATTTTTTGTGTTATTGGAAATTTCAAGATTGAGAAAGATTTATTTGACCTTGGCGCTAGTGCTAACCTCTTACCTTACTCGATATATGAGTAATTGGGTCTTGGTGAGTTTAAACCTACAAATGTAATACTCCAACTTGCTGACCGTTCCATAAAAGACTAAGAGGAATAGTTGAGAATGTGTTAGTGCAGGTAGGCAAATTTTACTTCCCAGTGGATTTTATTGTTTTGGACACAAAACCTATTTTTCATGTTTGTACTCAAATTCCTATAATTTTAGGCAAGTCATGCCTTACAACCTCGAATACTTTAATAAATTGTAGGAGTGGTGTGATAATAATTTTTTTTTTTGACAACATGACTTTGGAATTGAATATTAAACAACTTAGTGATGATGATGATGTGCATAAAGTAAATCTTGTGATGCCCCCAAATCCCACGTACGGATACGTGGAGATCGAGACGTCAGGATGATGATAACACGGGTCACCACCCTATCGACTAGTGCCAAGTGTGTGTACATGCAACAAGTGCACAACAAAAACACGCAGTGGATAAATAAAGTCTTATAACTAAGTACCCGAATTTTTGTTTCATATAAACCCGATTAAAACATACATAATAAAATATTACAAGCCTCACATATCGTTTTAAACCAAACTACAAGGCATAAAACTCCGAATCAATACTCCGGCAAAGCCGCCTCCACCGGTTCAGCCTCCTCCCCCTCCTCGACCTCTGCATCAAAATCTACGGTACTAAAATGGTGCCGCAGGTAAGTAAAGATCCAAACTCCACAAGATAAAAACATATTAAACTCAACAATATGCATGAAAGAATTCCAAATGCACATGTCCTATAAATCCACATTTTTCCACACATGCCAAAAGTCCCATTTGGCCCCCAAAAACATATTATTTTCCAACTCACTCCAAAAGTCTCATTTGGCCCAAATCCAACTCAATTCAATAACCAATTAATCCGAATGCACCATGACCTCCCCTAAGGGTCATCCGCACACCCTGGCTCCCATCGTCACACCACGAGTAATGACCATGCGTGTGATTTCGTAACGAGCGATATCCAGTTCTACGCTCCGCATGTATGTAGCCAAGTATCCTCTAGCCCTCGCCAGCAAAGGGCCACGGAGTAGGTACGAGAGTGTTACCATCCTGCCCGCTCCCGTTGTCGCCCAGCGACAACTCAGGGGACATCACTCAGTATATTACGCTCCTGAGTGACCAGAAGAGCTCCACTAAGATAATACTCCATCTCGGCTTGGGTCGTGATACACACGCATCCAAAAATCCATTTACACAAATACCACCGATTTTTCTCAATTTAATAAATGCACATGAATGCATCATGCAATGCACACCTCAAGATACAAATCATCCAACCAATTACAAAATCAATGATAACAAACAACTTCATCCTCAATCCATCCGACCCCCAACTCCTCGGACTCAGTCCGGAATCAATAAACTAGTCAATGAATTTATTGTAAAAGCAATAATATATTTAAATCTAAAATAGAGTTTGGAAAGTACTTACAGCGCTATATGATAATTTTTGAAGGATCAAGGAGCTGCAAATGGCGGAGAAAAAGCAATGTAGCAGTGTAAAATACACTGTGGTCGTGGGTTGTAAAATACCCACTTTCGAACAGGGACAAACCAAGACTTGAAATTGGTAGGGAATGGCCTAGAGATGTTTATGAAGCTAATGGAAGTGAGTTTTGGCCTTGGGTGGCGGTGGAAACGGCGGTGGAAGCAGAAAAAGGGCAAATCGGAGTTGAGCTCGTGGGAGCCGCTTCGGCAACGGATTGGGGCCGGAAATGGGTGGTTTAGGACGACAAGAGGTTAGGTGAGGAAGTGATGAAACGATGGTGGTTGAAGGTAGAATGGCGGAAATGCACAAAAACTGTGCAGCTTAGATGGGCTCTCTGCGGCAAACGGCGGCTCGGATGGATGTGAAACTTGGTGGGGTGGTACATCGGTCGGAGGGGAAAGTTTCTGGGTGGGTGGTGTCAGCTACGGTGGTCGGACATCAGTGGTTTGGGCTGAAGAAGCAACCGGCAACAGAGGAGAGAGAGAGAATGTGCAGCGGGTGGGAGAAGAACGGGGAAGAAAGAAAAAAAAGAAGAAAAAAAGAAAAGAAGGAAAAGAAAAAGAAAAGGAAAAGAGAAAAAGAATAAGAGAAAAGAAAAAGAAAAGATGAGGAAAAGAAATGAGGTCTAATCCTCACCTCCGGAGTTCAAAAACTGATCCGAAAACAAATTTTAAAAAACTATAAAATGACTAAAATAATTTAAACACTACATCAAACTAAAATAAATCTAATTAAAATAAAATAAATTAAAATAAAAGAACTAATATATTAATTAAATTAAAATACTCATTTAGTAAAAATACACGTAAAAACGGGGTATTACATCCTCCCCTCCTTAAAACAAATTTCGTCCTCGAAATTTGCAAGATCAAACACTAACTTGAAACAAGCCACATGATTTCACTGAAACTAAGTTTAAGAAACGTACCATCATTTACTCAAACAAATAGGGGTACTGCTCTCTCATGTCTGCTACTCTCTTCCAAGAGAAATCTTGAGCTAACGGATCTCCCCATGCCACCTTTACCAGAGGTATCGTCTTGGATCTTAACTGTTGCTCTTTCCAATCCATAATCTGTGAAGGAACAACCTCATAAGTAAGGTCTGGTTGCAACTGAATAAGCTCTGGGTCGACAAAGAGTGGCTCTTGTTGTCCAAAACTCTTCTTCAAGGATGATACATGGAAGACATCGTGAATTTCTCCAAAATATTCTGGCAAAGCAATTCTATAAGCGACGGACCCTACCTTCTCCAAAATCTGAAAAGTCCAACATATCTCGGATCCAGTTTCCTACTTTTACGAAAACGCTTAACTCTTTTCATGGGAGAGACTTTGAGATAAACCCAATCACCTTCTTCAAAAGATAACTCTCTCCTCCTTGTATCTGCGTAGCTTTTCTGACAACTCTGAGCTACCGCCATTTTATCCCTTATAATCCGAACTTGACTTTGCATCTCTTGAATCATTTCGGGCCCAATTATTTTATTCTCCCCGACTTCATCCCAACACAAAGGCGATATACACTTCCTCCCATAAAAAGCTTCATAGGGAGCCATCTGGATGGACGCATGGAACCTATTATTATAAGCAAATTTTATAAGCGGCAAGTGATTTTCCCAACTTCCTTGAAATTTCATAACACATGCTCGCAAGATATCTTCAAGGGTCTGAATAGTGCGCTTTAATTGGCCGTCTGTCTGAGGGTGATATGCAGTACTAAACTTCAACTTAGTACCCAATGCTGCCTGCAAACTTTTCCAAAATTGAGATGTGAACCTTGGGTCCCGATCTGATACAATACTCTTCGGTATACCGAGCAACCGCACTATCTCTTTTACGTACAAGCGAGTTAACTTACTCAAGGAATTAGTGTTATTAATAGGCAAGAAATGAGTACTCTTAGTTAACCGGTCAACAATCACCCAAACCGAGTTCTTTCCACTAGGAGTCCTCGGTAAGCCCATTACAAAATCCATCATAATGTCATCCCACTTCCACTCAGGAATAGGGAGGGGTTGGAGCATACCAGCGGGTCTTTGATGTTCGGTCTTGGCTTGACGGCATGTGTGGCATCTCTCGATATACAAGGCAATATCCTTCTACATCCCTTCCACCAATAATTTTTCTTCAAATCTCGATACATCTTCGTACTGCCAAGATGAACTGAATAAGGGGCCGTATGAGCTTCTGCCATAATTTGCTCCTTGAATTCTAAATCTTTGGGGACTACTCTATGATCTCGGAACCGAAGAATTTCATCCTTATCCATACTATAATGCAATGGCCCTCTAGATTTTCTGACTCTTTTTCTGATATCTAATAGCTTCGGGTCCTTCATTTGAAGAGTCTTCAATTCCTCAAAATCAACTACTCGAATATCAAGAATTGAAGATAATATTTCCTCTTACTGTGAACTTTCAATAAGAAGTCTTCTCATCCCGCAAAGTAAAGAATCTAATTCTGAGGATTCGGGTTCATCTTCCAAGTGCGACTTTCAACTCAAAGCATCCACAACTATATTTGCCTTCCCTGGATGATACTTGATCTCGCACTGGTAATCATTGATTAACTCTAGCCATCGCCTCTGCCTCATGTTCAGATTCTTCTAAGAAGACAAGTGCTTCAAACTCTTATGATCGATATATACTTCGCAAACTTCTCCATACAAATAGTGTCGCCAGATCTTAAGAGCAAACACAATCGCAGCCAATTCTATATCATGCGTCAGATAATTATTCTCATGATCCTTTAGCTGACAAGATGCATAAGCAACAACCCGTTCCTCCTGCATAAGGACACATCCCAATCCAAATTTAGACGCATCGCTGAAAACTACAAATGGTTTGTGCGGTTCTAGAAGTGCCAACACTGATGCAGTTGTCAATCTGTTCTTCAATTCTTGGAAACTTGTCTCACACTTGTCGGACCAAATAAATTCTGCATTCTTTCTAGTCAAAGTAGTGAGAGGTCCGGATAAGCGAGAAAATGCCTCCACAAATCTTCAATAATATCCAGCAAGTCCCAAGAAAATCCGAATCTCACGCACGGTCGTCGGACGCTGCCATGACAAAATAGCTTCCACCTTGCTAGGATCAACAACCACCCCGTCTCGGGAAATCACCTGCCCAAGAAATTTGACTTGCTCCAACCAAAATTCACATTTGCTGAGCTTTGCATACAACTGATGTTCTCTTAATTTCTCAAGAACTATACGAAGATGATAAACATGCTCTTCAAAATCTTGGGAATAAATTAAAATATCATCAATGAAAACTACCACAAAGGAATCCAAATAAGGTCTAAATCCCCAATTCATTAAATCCATAAAAGCGGCAAGGGCATTGGCTAACCCAAAAGGCATCACCTTAAATTCATAATGCCCATATCTCGATCTAAAAGCAGTTTTGGGTACATCATTGTCTCTTATCCTCAACTGGTAGTATCCTGACCTCAAATCAATCTTCGAGAACACAGCTGCTCCTTGAAGCTGATCAAACAAATCATCGATTCGTGGAAGAGGATACTTATTTTTTATGGTCACCTTATTTATTTCTCGATAATCAATGCACATTCTGAGGGTACCATCTTTCTTTTTAACAAACAACACTGGCGCACCCCATGGCGAAGTACTTGGCTGAATAAATCCCTTATCTACCAATTCTTGCAACTGAACCTTCAACTCTTTAATTCAGCTGGTGCCATATGGTAAGGGGCTTTATGTACATGGGCCACTCCAGGTTCCAAGTCAATAACAAACTCCAATTCACGAACAGGGGGTAGTCCAGGCAAATCATCCACAAACACGTCAGGAAATTCTTCCACAACTGGGATATCTACCAATGACTTCTTCTCAGACGGTGTGGACACCATTTGGACTAAAAAGGCATCCGCTCCACAAGCAATCTCTCTCCTCACTTCAATTGTCGATATAACTACCGGCTGTTCTTTTAGCTTACTTCCCGCAAATTCCAAATAATCACCATCTGGGAGCTGAAAGCTAGTTACTCTACTTCTACAATTAATACTCGCAAAATATCTATATAGCCAATCCATCCCAAGGATAATATCAAATCCCAGTAGCTTAAATACAACCAAATCTGCATCCAGAAACCTTCCACCAAAATTCAAAGGGCAACCCAATGCAACTTTGGAACACCACACCCCTTCACCATTCGGTAGAGCCACTACAAATGATTTTTGCAAAGGTCCCGTAACCAAATTACATATCCGAGCGAAAGTGGAAGATACAAACGATTGAGATGCAACCGAATCAAACAAAGTGCAAGCATAAAATTCATATAAACGGACTCTCCCTAGACCAATCACATTAACCAATGAAATCCAAATACAAAGAAGAAACCAAATCACGCCAAAAATCAAATCCAAAATTAAATTAAATCCATACCTGTAACCACTCCAACATCATGGGTCGCTGGTGCCTCATCATCAACATCTTCGGGTGTAACAGCATAAACCCGAGCTTGCACTGTTTGCCTCTGATTTTCTCTTCCACCACGTCAACCTCCACGGCTTCCTTGAACTCTAACAGGGCACTCACGAGCGAAATGTCCGTCTTGGCCACAACGGTAACAATGGGTTCCACCACTTAGCCGACACTCATCCTTATGGGCTCTATTACACCTTGCACAAACTAGCACCCGTCGTCCCATACGCACTCCCGAGGCTGCTTGTGGTTGAGTCCCGGTCTGCTGAATAAACTTCTAAGGCAAACCAGAACTACTTCCTTCGCCAGTAAAACTCCGCCTCTTTTGTCCTAGAGGGTAGCCCATACTCAAATTAATCTCTTGCTCTGCAAGAGTGGCCAAGTCAACTAAATCATGAAAAGTGGAGATCCGGTGGCAGACTACCATTCTGCGTATATCAGGATGCAGACCATCCTGGAAACACTTGGCCTGCATCTCCTCTGTGGTGATGAGGTGGGTAGCAAATTGCCCAAGCTTTATAAATCTTCGGGCGTACTGTTCCACAATCATACTTCCTTGGACCAAACTTGTAAACTCTCTTGCTTTTTGCCGCCTCACAGAAGCGGGAAAGAATTGATCATTAAATTCTTTCTTAAAGCGTTGCCAGGACACAGCGGCAAAAGACCCCAATTCTGACTCCAACATTACTCTTTTTGTATCCCACCATTCAGAAGCAATGCCTTGCAACAGATAACTGGCATAAAGTACTTGTTGCGCCTCAATGCAACCACAGACTTCAAAAGTTCTTTCTAAGTCTCTAATCCACTTTCCAGCCCGAAGTAGATCCTCTTCTCCTATGAAGGATGGAGTTCTATACGCTAGAAAGCGCTCATAGGTGCATCCAGCTTGCACCACTCTACTAGGCTCACCTTGTTGTGGCCTAAAATTTTGTTGCATGAATTCAGTCATTTGCCTTAGTGCTTGGGCTATGGCATCGTCTCTCGGCTATCGTCCCGATGCTCTTGAGTAGACTTTCTTGGCCTCACCATTTTCCTGCCACAACACAACCTTTGACCCCCTTTAAAAAATGAAAAAAACAAACAACATAAAACCAAAACCAAAACCAAAACCACATAACAAGAAAATAAAATATACTAGCAAACAATAACATAACTAAATAAATAAATACAAATAAGCTAACTCAAATAAATTCAAATCAAATAAAACAAATCAAATAGCAAACTTTAATTAAAATAGATTTCAAATCACAACTTTAAAATCTTTCTAATACTACACCTACGGGACAAGTGGTTTTACCCAGAGCCAAACCGCTCTAGTACCACCTGTGACGCCCCCAAATCCCACGTACGGATACGTGGAGATCGAGACATCAGGATGATGACAACACGGGTCACCACCCTATCGACAGGTGCCAAGTGTGTGTACATGCAACAAGTGTACAACAAAAACACGCAGCGGATAAATAAAGTCTTATAACTAAGTAACAGAATTTTTGTTTAATACAAACCCGATTAAAACATACATAATAAAATATTACAAGCTTCACATATCGTTTCAAACTAAACTACAAGGCATAAAACTCCAAATCAATACTCCAGCGAAGCCGCCTCCTTGGGCTCAGCCTCCTCCTCCTCCTTGACCTCTGCATCAAAATCTATGGTACCAAAATGGTGCCGCAGGTAAGTAAAGATCCAAACTCCACAAGATAAAAACATATTAAACTCAACAATATGCATGAAAGAATGCCAAATGCACATGTCCTATAAATCCATATTTTTCCACACACGCCAAAAGTCCCATTTGGCCCCCAAAAACATATTATTTTCCAACTCAAGCCAAAAGTCTCATTTGGCCCAAATCCAACTCAATTCAATAACCAATTAATCCGAATGCACCATGAACTCTCCTAGGGGTCATCCGCACACCCTAGCTCCCATCGTCACACCACGAGTAACGACCATGCATGTGACTTCATAACGAGCGATGCCCAGTTTTGCGCCCCGCGCGTATGGAGCCAAGCATCCTCTAGCTCTCGCCAACAGAGGGCCACAAAGTCGGTACGAGAGCATTACCATCCCGCCCACTCTCGTTGTCGCCTAGCGACAATCCAGGAGATGTCACTCAGTATATTATGCTCCCGAGTGACCAGAGGAGCTCCACCGAGATAATACCCTTTCTCGGCTTGGGTCGTGATACACACGCACCTGAAAATCCATTTACACAAATAACACCGGTTTTTCTCAATTTAATAAATGCACATGAATGCATCATGCAATGCACACCTCAAGATACAAATCATCCAACCAATCACAAAATCAACAATAACAAACAACTCCGTCCTCAATCCATCCGACCCCCGACTCCTCAGACTCAGTCCGGAATCAACCAATCAGTCAATGAATTTATTGTCAAAGCAATAATATATTTAAATCTAAAATAGAGATTATAAAATACTCACAACACTATATGATAATTTTCAAAGGATCAAGGAGCTGCAAAAGGCGGAGAAAAAGCAACGTAACAGTGTAAAATACACTGTGGCCTTGGGTTGTAAAATACCCACTTTCGAACGGGGACAAACCAAGACTTGAAATTGATAGGGAATTACCTAGAGATATTTATGAAGCTAATGAAAGGAGTTTTGGCCATGGGTGGCGGTGGAAACGGCAGTGGAAGTGGAAAAAGGGCAAATCGGAGTTAAGCTCGCGGGAGCCACTTCGGCAACGGATCGGGGCTAGAAATGGGTGGTTTAGGATGGCAAGAGATAGGTGATGAAGTGGTAAAAAGATGGTGGCCGGAGGTGAAACGACGGCGGCAGAAATGCACGAAAACCGTGCGGCTTAGATGGGCTCTCGGTGGCAAACAACGGCTTGGATGGAGGTGAAACTTGGTGAGGTGGTTCACCGGCCAGAGGGGAAAGTTTCTGGGTAAGTGGTGTCAGCCACCGTAGCCAGACGGTAGTGGTCTGGGCTAAAGAAGCAACCAATGACAGTGGAGAGAGGGAGAATGTGCAGCGCGCGAGAGAAGAACGGGGAAGAAAGAAAGAAAAGAAGAAAAAAAGAAAAGAAGGAAAAGAGAAAAAGAAAAAGAGAAAAGAAAAAGAAAAGGTGAGGAAAAGAAATGAGGTCCAATCCTCACCTCCGGAGTCCAAAAACTGATCCGAAAATAAATTTTAAAAAACTATAAAATGACTAAAATAATTTAAACACTACATCAAACTAAAATAAATCCAATTAAAATACAATAAATTAAAATAAAAGAACTAATATATTAATTAAATTAAAATACTCATTCAGTAAAAATACACGTAAAAATGGGATATCATAAATTTGATTCAAACTCTTGTTCAAGATAGATTTGATTTGTTAATCTTTTTTGATCCTCTGGAGGTTGGTTTGGTTCATTGTGAAAATCTCAATGATGATTCTATGCTTGCATCTATGAATTTTTTGTTAGAATCTACTCCTATAATGGATACTAATAAGTGGAGGATACGTTTTTAAGAGTTACCACCTCATGATATTATGCCCCTTCCTTCAAGTGCGCAAACACCAAAGCTTGAATTGAAACCTCTACCTGTTGAACTCAAATATGCATTTTTAGGCCAAGCATAGACATTACTGATGAAGTGTTAGAAATGCATAATTAAGTTGTTTTAGTGAGTGATTTATTACATCAAAGAATGGTTGAACACTTAATTATGCATCAAAATTTTAATACTTAATGGAAATTTATTGATGATAATATTTTGCACATCAAAGTCTCATATTTGCTCTTAAAATACTTAAATTATAATATCATTTCATTTATATATTATAGGGCATTTATGGAAGAAAGAAAGAGTGGGACCAATAAAGAAATAAAAGAATTGATTATGAGTGGAGCAGGAACACTCACACAAGCAGCATCACATGCACACAGCCGGACTCACACATGCAAATCATACATGCAAAAAAAGACCACTTCGGACAGCAATCATTCGAAATGCACACATACAGAAAACGTGGACCAGCTCACACATGCAGACTAACATGCAATACACATGCAAAACCAGCAAAGCATTCAGACTCACACATGCAACACACACATGCAGTAGACTCACACACGCAGCACGTTACAGCAGATAGCATCATTCGGACCAGTTCACACATGCAGATCAGCAAAGCATTCGGATTCACACATGCAGGAACACAGCAGCAGAAAGGCACTCGGACGTTACAGCAGACAGCAGCCTTCGGACTCAAACATGCAACACACATGCAGTAAACATGCATACCAATAAACATACAGCAGCAGAAAGCCTTCGGACAGCAGCACACCACACGTGCTGACCATTGCAAGAGAAATAGAACCAAGCACATGGCTGGAAGACAAGCTGTTCACTTCACCTTTCTTGCTTCTGCACATGGAAGTTGAACGTGCAGCAGCAGAGTTTTTTTATTTCTTTTTCATGTGGACGGGAAGCAGCAACAGCAGGGAATCAGCTATTTATTTAGCTGGAAGTAGCAGCACCTAGGGGGGAGTATTCTTGTTTTTGTTTTGAGGACAGTGCAGTAGCTTAGCTTGTTTTTATTCCTCTTTCTTTTTCATTCAGCTACAGCAGTAGCTTAGTTTTGAAGTTTTTTTTTTCTGGCTTTTCATTCAGACCTGGAGTAGAGTAGTGGAGCATTTACTTTCTTACTTTTCGTTTAGTAGCATAGGCGGCTGGTTTTGGATGTTTCTTACTCTTTTCTTTTTGGTTTCAGCACTAGAATAGCAGGAGGGCAATCTTGAATTTTATTTCTTTCCTTCTCATTTATAGAGGCAGCTGGTATTTAGTCTATTTTGCTCTTTGTTTAACTTTAGCAGCAGCAGCAGCAGTAGATTAGTTGTTAGTTTTTCTTCCTTTCTTTTCGTTTGGTAGTTTTCTTTTCATGTCATTTTCTTACCTCACTTTCGTCCAGACCGAGGCAACAGAGTAGAGTTTTATTCTTTTTCTCTTTCAGCTCTTTAGTTTATTTGTTTGGTGGGCAAAGTTTTTACATTTTTTTTTTGTTCGTTGAGCTGCTTCTTCATTTCTCTTCTGGGTTGTTCTTCATTTTATTTTCTGCAATTTACATTTTAGTTTTCATTTTAGTGTTTGTTTTCCTGCGGGCAGTGGCAGCATCTCTAGGATTTATCTCATTCGAATATTTTCTCAGATTTTATCATGACTCAACTTAGATTTATTTTTATTGCTAGAAATATTATGCGTAGCTAATTTCTTAAGCTTGGGTTGTGGAATGGGACGTGATTTATTTTGGATTCTAGTATAGTGCAATATTTTGTCGATAAATGATGATCACTCTATATTACTAGTCGGATTTGAATTGAAAATAGATTGTGGCTCTTGCTCTTGTTTTATTGTTGACGTAAGGCACAACAAAAGCTTGAAAACTATCAAGGCCTCTCTCAGTTGTTTGTTAATGTGTATTTGACTAGTAAAGTAGAGAATCCATTAGGAAAATATTGCAAAAACTTGAGCTTAACTTTTTATATTCCGTTTATCAATGCCTTGACTGGATTGTTAATCGAGAAAATTATCTAGAATCCGAAATAAAGGGAGTCTCATACCCAACCCAAGTTTTCGTTAATTTGTTTTTTTTAAGAAACTCTAATTTCAACTTCGATTATCTTTTTGCATTGCATTTGAATTTTATTTTTATCACTCATACTTGATTAATTTGTTACTCACAAATCTCTTATACGCTTTGATAATCCATTGTCCCTGTGGAATACGATTCTAGACTTATCCTTGATACAACTTGACACTTCTACACTTGGAAGCACATTCGATCACGAGTCAATTACCAGTGGTCATCTCGTCAAAACTGGATAAAATTCAGGAGAGAAAATTAATTGGTGTTCTCATTGAACACAACGATGCAATAGGATGGACCATAGGTGATATCAAAGGAATTAGTCCTTTAATTTGTACCCATAGGATAGATCTAGAGGACAATGCTAAGCCCTCTAGAGAGATGCATCATAGACTCAACCCCAATATAAAGAGTTTGTTAAAGTAGAGGTGTTGAAACTTCTAAATGTATGGATCATTTACCCTAGTCTTGACAGCAAATGGGTTAGTCCTATATGGATGGTACATAAGAATTTTGTATGACTATAGTTAAGAATGCAAATAATGAGTTGATCCTAACTAGAGTTACTACTAGTTGGTGTATGTACATTGACTACAAAAAACTAAATTCTGTCACTAGGAATGATCCACTTTTCTCTACCATTCATGGATCAAATACTTGAACGGATAACTGGCTATAAATTTTATTGCTTCCTAGACGATTATTCTATATATAACCAAATTGAGACTGCTCCTGAATATCAAGGAAAGACCACTTTTACATATTCATTTAGTACCTTTGCATATCGAAGGATGTCATTCGAACTTTGTAATGCTCTAGCTACTTTGCAAAGATGCATGATGAGCATATCCAGTGACATGGTAGAGTGTTTTGTTAAAATATTCATGGATGATTTTTCTATTTTTTGTGATTTATTAGATGAATGTTTGACTCATTTAGAAAAAATGCTAATTAGATTCAAAGAAAAAAAAATTGAATTTGAACTCAAAAAAGTATCGTTTTATGGTCACTCAAGGGATTGTCCTTGGTCATATTGTCTCTTCTCAAGGTTTTGAAGTTGACAAGGCCAGGATTAAATTAATTGCTAATTTGTTCATCCCAATGAGCATCAGGATATTAGCTCTTTTCTAGGTCATGTAGGATTTTACATGAGGTTCATTAAAGACTTCAGTACAATTTCTAGACCTTTGTGCAATTTATTATCAAAGAAAAATTCTTTTGGGTGGACTGAGGACTGTGAGATAGCTTTTACAAAACTAAAAGGTATGTTGATTTTAGCCCCAATTATGTAATCACTTGATTGGAATTTACCATTTGAAATTATGTGTGATGCTAGTGATTATGCAGTTGGAGCTGTGTTGGGTCAACGTAAGGACAAAAAACCTTGTGTTATTTATTATGCAAGTAGAGCTTTAAATAGTGTTCAAATGAACTATTCAACAACTGAAAAAGAGCTACTTGCAGTAATTTTTGCACTCAACAAATTTCATTCTTATTTGATTGGGTCCCAAATTGTCATTTTTACTGATCATGCAGTTTTGAAATACCTTTTAGTTAAAAAAGATGCAAAGCCCAGGTTGCTTAGATGCATCCTTTTTCTAGAAGAATTTAATTTAACAATTAAAGATAAAAAATGAGTTGAAAATGTTGTTGCCGATCATTTGTCTAGATTTGTTCTTTTAGATTCCATGGAGACGGTTCCTATTAAAGACGCATTCCTAGATGAGTAATTTTTTGATATATCTCAATTGTTTTGGTATGTTGACATTGCTAATTTTCTTGTTATAGGTGAAATTGCTCATAATTAGACTCAACATGATAAGAAGAAATTTTTTGTGGAGAGCTAGAAAAATTATGATACCCCCGTATTTAGGTGTATTTTAATTAAATAATTATTTCTTTTATTTTATTATTGGTCCTCTTGTTTTACAATTATATGAGTTTTGTTATATTATTTTATGACATTTTAAGTTGTGAAATTTATTTCAATGTGTCTTTCTTGTTATTAATTATTGTTTATTATTTAAATTGTTCTTTATTTTAAATTATTTCATTGTTTAATTTTCTATTTTATTTTATTTAGTTACCATGTTTTTAATTGAAGTTATTATTTTAAAACTTTTTTGTTGGATTAGTTTTCAGAACCAAGATAAGAAGACTAGATCTCAAATTTTTCATTCCTTCTTCTTTTTCCCCTTTTTCTTTTTCTCCTCTTTTTCTTGTCTCTTTTTCTCTTTTCCATCTTTTTTTTTCCCTACTTTTTCCTTTGCCTTCTCCCCCTTGCACGCGCAACGTCCCTTTCTCTCTTCTTTGTTCACCCAACGTGCCACTGTGCGCTGTCTGTGGCCTCCACCACCCACCCCAACCTCTTACCCTCTGGCCGGTGACCTTCCTCTTTTATTTTCAGCTCATCCTTCCCCGTCGTTAGCCTCCACACATGGCCCCAAGCTGTGACACCCATTTGTTCCAGCGTCGTCGTGGCGCCACCTTTGGCCACTATCTTGTCACCACACCACCGTTAGCCCTTCAGCTACCTAAACTACCATACCTTAGCTCCAATCCACCACTTTTGAAGCCTCTCTAACTCATTTTCTAATTTAGGTATTTTGGCCTCCAACCGCCGCCCACGCCGCCACCCACGACCAACCACCACCACCATTAGTTTTACCAACACCTATAAGCCCTTCCCTAGCCATCCCAAGTCTTTGTTTATCATGGTTCAAAATTTGGCATTTTGAGACCCACAGCCATAACTCAATTTACACTGTTACGTTGTTGTGCCGCCACCTCTTGCACCTCCTTCATCCTTTGAAAATTATATTTCACCACTGTTAGTAATTTTCCAAATAATTTCTTGAGATTTAAATGTATTTTTGCACTAAAACATTTCCTACAGTTTGGTTGGTTGTGCTGGGTTTTAAGTTCAAGGAGTATGGAGGTCAAGTTGTATTTGAGGAAGGGTTTATTTGTTGAGATGAATTATGCTTGTGTGTATTATGTTGTGTTTTGGTGTCATGATATTTTATTGCATTATTGCATGCATATTCATGTGTTGTAAATGAAAACTGTGTTTTCATGTAAGAAATGATTTTGGGTATGTTTATAATGAATGAATTAAAAGGGATTGTCGGGATGCTAGTAAGTAGGGACGGTGGTAGAGTCCCACCTACGATTCCCGCCTACAGTGCTCTGATAGGTACCCCTTGTGTGGAAAGGAACTGTAGGGATGGTGGTAAGCAATGACAGTGATAGCGTCCTGACTGTAATTCCTGCCTACGGTACACACGGTAGGAATGGTGGTAGTCCCGCCTACGATACCCACCTACAATGAGAGCTGTAGGGATGGTGGTAAGCAGGGATGGTGGTAGTCCCACCTGTGATTCCTGCCTATGGTGGTAGAGTCTCGCCTGTGATTCCCGCCTACAGTGAGTTACTAATTCGTCAATGGGCCATTTTATAGAAAAATGACAGGTTTGTGATTAATGGATATGTGAACCATTTTCTGAAAAAATGATGGATCTTATGATTGGGTCATTTTCTGGGAAAATGGTAGTTTCATAATTAATGGATATGTGAACCAGTTTTTGGAAAAATGGTGGATCTTATGATTGGGCCATTTTATGGAAAAATGGCGAGTGGCTATTTTTGGAGAATGGTTTTGGGTCATATGCATGTTTCGTCATGTGCACATATGTTTGTTGGCTGTATTAATATATTTTTATCTATTGGGTTGTTTTGGTTGGTTACTTACAGAGATTCATAATCTCACGGTATTCGATACCCTATGGTACCATTTTAAATTTTGATGCAGAGGAAGATGTTGAGCCTTAGGGATCAGCTCTGCTGGAGGAGTGGCATGTGGTCACTTTAGATCACGGGTTGTGTATCACTTTTTGGCTATGTAAATATTGGTTTTTACTTTACTTTCTCTAGATAACTGTATGATATTTGAAATACTTTTATTTTGATACGCATGTACTTAAATTTTTGGTACTTAGTTGGCTAACTTTTAATAATCTGCTGCGACTTTTGTTGTTCACATTTTGCATGTTGCACATACTTGAGCACTTGTCGTTGGGGTGTGTGACCCGGGTTGTCATCATCCCGACACTACGACTCCTGTGTTCGTAGGTGGGAGTCGAGACATCACAAAAATTCTTTTGGGATGATCCATATCCATTTAAATATTGCCCAGATCAAATAATTAGAAGATGTGTGCCTGATAGTGAATTTCAAGGTGTAATATCTTTTTGTCAGTCTAGAGCATATTTGTTGGCCATTTTTTTAGTAAGAAAACAACTTTTAAAATTTTTCAATGTGGTTTTTATTGGCCTACACTCTTCAAGGACACCCATGAATTTTGTAAAGCATGCGAACATTGTTAGAAATTGTGAGAGATTATCCGCAGAAATATGATGCCATTAAATCTAATTTGGTTGTTGAAATATTTGATTGTTGGGGCATCAATTTCATGAGACCCTTCCCAGTCTCTTTTTGTAATCTCTACATTTTGGTAGCTGTTAATTATGTGTCTAAATGGATTAAAGCTATTCCATATAGGAAAAATGATCATAAAATTGTGTTGAAATTCTTGAAAGAAAATATTTTATCTAGGCTTGGAACACCTTGAGCCATTATCAGTGACAGGGCTAAATTCTAATGCAATAAGCCTTTCGATACCTTAATGCGAAAATATGGTATTACTCATAAGGTCGCTACCCCTTATCACCCACAAACAAGTGGCCAAGTTGAGCTATCCAATCGGGAAATTTAATAGATTTTAGAAAAGATAGTTAATCCAAGTCGCAAAGATTAGTCTTTACGACTAACTGATGCACTTTGGGTATACCATACTACTTTTAAAACCCTGATTAATATGTCCCCATATATACTTATTTTTGGAAAGGCTTGTTACTTACCTGTGGAATTGGAACACAAAACTTATTGGGCAACTAAGTAATGTAATTTTGATGTTGATAAAGCTTGCTCTCTTCATAAGTTTCAGTTTAATCAACTAGAGGAAATCAGGAATGAAGCTTACAAAAACTCTTGTGTTTACAAGGAGAAAATGAAGATTTTTCATTATAAAAATATTTTTCGAAAGTCTTTTGAGCCTTCCCAAAAAGTTTTGTTATATAATTCTAGGTTCCATTTTGTTTCCTGGCAAGCTTGGATCTCAATGGACTGCTCTCTTTCTTGTAAAAACTGTTTATCCTTTTGGGACCATTGAGATAGAAAATCTAGAGAATGGTAATATTTTTAAAATTAATTGACAGAGGTTGAAACTATATTTAGGTGATTTTACTCCAGAGGTTGAGTCCATTACTCTGGAGAATCCTGCTTATCATTGTATATACCTTATTTGTTTGTTTGCTTTTCTTTCCTCTGCTTTTTGTCTTCTAACTTTGATAGAAATTTACTTCCTATGTGCACTCAATTATCTCATGTGGCTTCTTTCCTCTTTGTTTAATCATATTTGTCTCACTATGTGTTCATCTTGCTTTAATTCATGCCTCTATAGCATACCTTATCGAATATTCATTTTCTTAACATTGAGGACAATGTCACATGTAGGTTGGGGAGGGGGGTTTTGTTGAAAATATCTTAGTTAAAAAAAATAAAAAATAAAATAAAAAATGTGATGTGTTTTGAAACACAAATGACTGACACACACTCTTTTTAGCATTTTTGTGAAATTTAAGCATCTTGGTGGAGTAATTGAATGCAATTATTTTGTGAAGATTTATTTTCAAGCATATGCATAGAGCATGATTTCTGATACATCATTTTTGTTGACATGTGACTTCAAACACTGGGATATTATATTTATTGAGATGAGAATTAGTATGATTTATACAAAATGAAGGGCAAATTTTGAAAGAACATTTTTCACATGCTTACACTTATAGTATTCCTCATTAATGTTCATTGATTTAAAACAGGAGAAGTAAAATGTAGGACTACCGAGCCTTTAAAAAAAATGAGAAAACTATAGGAAAAAAAGAGATCTATAAAAACAAGAAAAAAATGATTAAAATGGTTTAGCTTTCCTAAATAAAGGGCTAGAAACAATTATCCAAAACTTTTGGGATTGAGTGTTCAACTTTTAAACAGAGTTGGTGTGAAAACTGCTAGTCCATTAGACTTAGAGGTAGTTAGAATAAAAAATGATTAATCTTAAGGTTAAAAAATCCTATGATAAAACATGGTTATTAATGAGGAACACACAATTGTTTAGTTACACATCCATCTGAGTTTTGAGACATTTGTCCCAATTCTATGTAAAAAATTGTTAAGACTGTCTTGGTGGATATAACTCCTGGTGTTGAGTAGTCCTAAGTCACTTTTTGTGAGAATTCGGAATTATGTTTGCTTACTTTTGTTTGGATTTTGAGTTTTATGCAATATTCATTTATATTAATTTTCACTATTTTGCTCAAGCATTAGCAAAACACTAGTCGGGGGTATGATTGACTTGAATTATTGCATATTTTATAGATTTAGAACCAATATATTTCAATTACTTTATTGATATTATTATTTATTTTAGATGAAAAAATGGTTAATATACATAAATCTGAATTGTGATTGAAATTGGTTAATATCAGTTTATGAAATGCCCCAGTTCCGTAGGGGTCGGAGAATTACTACCCGTCACTTACAAACTTGCCTATCATCAAATCTAAAATCTTTAAAGACTTCGAAAATAATAAACAATTCCATATTTTCCACAACTAACACTTAATGATGTCCATATAGTCATTTCCATGAATAATATAAATCAAAGGGTCCACAATTTCCCATTAGTCCCAACAAAATAACTGGAAAAAAATCCTTCAGTCTTACCAAGTCCAGAAACAATAACAAATCTAAGGAACAATAGAAATTCCTTCTATTAACAGTACCCTAAAGAATCTAACACTCTATCTCCATCATCTGAACCATCCACATCCACATTCACAAATTTCTATTCTTGATCCTCAGCTATACCATTCATATCATCTGAAAAATATTTGGAGATAAGGGGGTGAGTTATCAACAACTCAGTAAACAAAGCACATAAACTGCGGTGTACAACATGAGCGTTTTCATAAAGTTTCATATGCAAGAAACAAAAACATTTCATTTTCATATCAGATCTTAAAACATATTGTGCCGCCCCCAAATCCCCATGCAAGGATACGGGAAAATCGAGACGTCCGGATGATGACATCACGGGTCATCACCCTATTGACGTGTGCCAAGTGTGTGTATAAGCGACGAATGTGCACGAGAAATACGCAGCGAAAAGCAAGTCAATAACTAAGTACCAGAAGTTTTTCTTGTTTAATACAAAGCTATTCAAAACATACATAAATAAATATTACAAGACACGAATATAATTTAATATCAAATACAAAACATAACATCAGCATCCCGGCGGAGTCGCATCCTCGGGCTCAGCCTCCTCCTCCTCATCCTCGATCTCTGCACCAAAATCTACAGTACAAAAAATGGTGCCGCAGGTAAGTAAACTCCAAACACCACTAGATAAAAACATATAAAACTCAAACAACATGGATGCAAGAAAAGCCAATGTACATGTCCCGCAAAACCACATTTTTACCATGCACGCCAAAAAACCTTATTTGGCCCATAAAAACATATCCTTAAAATCAAGCCTCGCCATTGTCCCAGATAATGGCCCAAACCACCATTTTCCCAGAAAATGGATCAAAAGCCTCAAAACCAAAACTCGCTATTTTCCCAGAAAATGGCCCGCATCCAAAAACCATAAAAACGATCCAATTATGCATGCGCCATGATCTCCCCTAGGGATCATCCACACACCCTGGCTCTGTGCCACACCGCAGGTAACGACTACGCATGTAACACCTAAACGAGCAATGCCCAGACTCGCACCCAGTGCGTACCTGGCCAGGCCATCCTCTAGCCCCGCTCTAGTCGTTGCCCAGCGACAACTCAGGGGACGTCACTCAGTATTATCCACTCCCGAGTGACCATAGGAGCTCCACCGAGATAATAACCCATCCCGGCTTGGGCTCATGAGACACACGCACCCGAAAATCCATTCATGCCAACAAAATAGGATTTCTCAAATAAAATAAAATGCACGTGCATGCACCATGTAAATGCAATTTGTGATGACCCGCTTTTGAGTGTATTTTCGCTGAAATGGTTGTTTTTATTTTAACTAATATATTACTTATTTATTTTAATTTATTTGCGTTTTAAAATTATTATTTTTATTTAATTGATGTGTTTTATTTCTTTTAGTTGTTTTGTGGTTTTTAATCTCGTTTCGGCGGTTTAGTTTTGTTTTCCGGAATGAGGATTATACCTCATCTTTTTCCCTACATCTCTTTTCCTTTTTCCTTTTCTTTTTCCTTTTTCTCTTTTTCTTCTTTCTTTTTCTTCTTTCTTTTTTTTTTCCTTTTTTCTTTCTTTTTCTTTTTTCTCTCCTTTCCCGCTCGACCCCCCCGGTCTCTCTCTCTCTTCTCTCTCCCTCACGCCGGAAATCTTCAACCGTTCGAATCGCCGCCGTCCGGCCACCGTGTGGCTCACCGCCGGCACCGTTCGACTCCCCTCCCTCCGGCGCACCTTCCCACCAAAACCCACCCCCATCCGGCCGGCCGTTTGGCCGGAAAAGCCCTTTAAAGCCCGCACGGGTTTGGCTCCGATCTGCCGCCGTCGCTCCACCTCCGGCCACCATTTCTTCACCACTTCATCACCGGTCCCTTGCCGTCCTAACCCACCTATTTTCGGCCACCAACGACCACCGGAACAGCTCCTACGAGCTAGCTTTCCTTTTTGGGAAATCCGGCCTCCCACCGCGGTTTTCGCCGCCACCCACGGCCAACCACCACTTCCAATAGCTTCACAATCATCCCTAGACCATTTCCTATCAATCCCAAGCCCTAGTTTGTCCCCGTTCAAAAGTGTGTTTTTCACAACCCACGGCCACAGTGAATTTTCACTGTGACGTTGCTTTTTCTCCACCATTTGCAATGCTGCGTGTTTTCTAAAATTGCCATATAGCGCTGTAAGTATTTTCCAAACCCTATTTTCAGATTTAAATATATATTGCTCATTCAATAATTTTTTATCTGTTGGTTGGTTGATTCCGGACTGAGTCCAAGGAGTTCGGGGGTCGGATGGATGGAGGACGGAGTTGCTTGTTTATTTGATTTATGTTGTTGGATTATTTTTACGCATGGTTATGGCATTGCATGGTGCATGCACGTGTGTTTGTGAAATAGTGTGAAAAGCCTGTGTATTGGCGTAAGTGGTCTTACGGGTGCGTGTGTATCACGACCCCAAGCCGGGATGGGGTATTATCTCGGTGGAGCTCCTCTGGTCACTCGGGAGCGGAATAAACTGAGTGATGTCCCATGGGTTGTCGCTGGGCGACGACGGGAGCGGGGGCTAGGGGTTGCTTGGCTACGAACGCGCCGGGCGCGGAACCGGGCATCGCCCTACGCACCGACTCCGTGGCCCTTTGCTGGTGAGGGCTAGAGGATGCTTGGCTACGAACATGCGGGGCGTGGAACTGGGCATCGCTTGTTAGGTGTCACATGCGTAGTGGTACTCTGCGGTGTGGCACTGGAGCCAGGGTGTGCGGATGACCCCGGGAGGTCATGGTGCATACGGATAAAATGGATTCTGGTTTGAGTCGGATAAAGGCCAAATGTGACTTTTGGCGTGTTTTTCGGAAAGGATGCGTTTTTGGGCCAAATGGGTTTTTGGCGTGTGTGGAAAAATTATGTTTTATGGGCTTTGTGCATTGGGCATGTTTCATGCATATTGTTTGAGTTCTATGTGTCTTTATCTGGTAGTGTTTGGGTTTTACTTACCTGCGGTACCATTTTTGGTTCCGTAGCTTTTGGTGCTGAGTTTGAGGATGAAGAGGAGGAGGCTGAGCCCGAGGATGCGGCTCCGCCGGGTTGCTGATGCTATGCTTTATATTTGGTTTAAAACTGTATTTTTGTTTTTGTAATATTTTATTTATGTATGTTTCAAACCGCTTGTATTACGTTAAGAAAAATTCTGGTACTTAGTTATGACTTTCGTTATCCACTGCGTGTTTCTTTGTGCACATATGTTGCCTTTGCACACACTTGACACCCGTCGATAGGATGGTGACCCGGGTTGTCACCATCCGGACGTCTCGATTTCCCCGAGTTCGGGCGGGAGAATTTGGGGGCGTCACACAATTTCAATGCACAAACAAATAACCAATCATAAATCAATAAATCAAGCAACTCCGTCCTCCATCCATCCGACCCCCAAACTCCTCGGACTCAGTCCGGAATCAACCAACCAGCAGCAATAATTTATTGTAAGAGCAAAATATATTTAAATCTAAAAGTAGGGTTTGGAAAATACTTACAGCGCTATACAGCATTTTTAGAAAACACGCGACGTTGCAAACGGCGGAAGGAAAGCAACGTAACAGTGAAAATTCACTGTGGCCGTAGGTTGTAAAATATCCACTTTTGAACGGGGACAAACCAGGGCTTGGGATTGATAGGGAATGGTCTAAGGATGATTATGAAGCTAGTGGAAGTGAAATTTGGCCGTGGGTGGTGGCGAAAATGGTGGTTGATGGCCAGATTTTCCAAAATGGAAAGCTAGCTCGTGGGTGCTGTTCCGGTGGCTATTAGAGGCCGGAAATGGGTGGGTTAGGACGGCAAGGAACCGGTGATGAAGTGGTGAAGAGGTGGTGGCCGGAGGTGGAGCGATGGCGGCGGATCGAGGCAAAAACCGTGGGGCTTTGTTGGGCGTTTTCCGGCCAAACGGCTGGCCGGATGGGGCTGGGATTCGGTGGGGTGGTGCGCTGGAGGGAGGGGGTTCGACCGGTGGGGGTGGTGTCGCCCACGGTGGCCGGATGGCAGTGGGTCGGGGCTGGGGTGGCTTCCGGCGTGGGAGAGGAGAGAGAGAGAGTCGACGCACGGGAGAGAGGAAGAAAGAAGAAAAAGAAAAGAAAGAAAAAAAAAAGAAAAAGAAAAAAAGGAAGAAAAAAAAAAGAGAAAAAAAAAAGGAAAAAAAAAAGAGATGTAGGAAGAAATGAGGTCCAATCCTCACTCCGGGCAACAACACAAATCCGCCGAGAAAGAGATTAAAAGCCGTAAAACAAATAAAATAAATGAAACACAACATCCAACAAATAAAAACCAAATTTAAAACGCAATAATTTAAAATAAATAAAGCAATATATTAATTAAATTAAAAACAACCATTCAGTGAAAAAAACACGCGAAAGCGGGTCATCACACATATTATTAGGAAAAACAGAGCGACATTTCAATCTTTTCATATTCGAAATAAAACAAATGTTCATATTAAAAAACACTTTGGCATAACATAACTGAACATTCTCATCTTATCATATTGTATCGTATCGTATCATATCAAATACCATGTTTTACCCCCGTTGTGGCATCCCGTTTTTATGTGTATTTTTACTGAATGAGTATTTTAATTTAATTAAAATATTAGTTCTTTTATTTTAAATTATTGTATTTTAATTGGATTTATTTAGTTGTAATATTTGTTTTGTGGAGCTTTCTTAATATTAATTATCGTTTTGATTTTAAATTGTTGTGTAATTTATTTTAGTTTGTTTTTGGATTTAAAATTATGTTGTTTTATTAGTTATTTATTATATATTAGTTTGATGTGATGTTTAAATTTATTTTAGTCGTTTTATAGTTTTTGAAATTGTTTTCGTCGGATCAGTTTTTGGACTCCGGAGGTGAGGATTGGACCTCATTTCTTTTCTCCATCTTTTCTTTTCTCTTTTTCTTTTTCCTTTTTCCTTTTTTCTTTATCTTTTCCTTCTTCTCTTCGTTTTTTCTTTCTTCTTCTTTTTCCTCTCCTTCCCGCGCACGTAGCACATCTTTCTCTCCCTCTCTCCGTTCGGTCCAAGCTCCCAGCCGGCACCACCTCCAGCCGCCGTGATCCACCTCCACCTCCAGCATGTCCCTCCCACACCGGCGAGCTCTACTGCACCGGTGGTGTGCTACACCGGCCACCCAATCTCTCTCTTTTCTCCTCCAAACAAATGGGTCTTCAGGCCTTTTTCTCCTCTTTGAGCCACCATACACGGCCAAATCAGCCACCAAGCACCACCAATGGATTCATCACATCAAGGGCTTCCTCTCCATGTCCTTCTTTGCCCCTAACTCTCTCTTTTTCTCCGATGGGTCTCCATAGCTAGAGTTTCGGTTGCACTGCCGTACACGGCCAACCATGGTGTTTCACCACCACCATCTTGTTCCTCTCATCACCATGACCTTTCTCAAGAAATTTCATGGCCAACGGAGTTGTGTATAGCTCTTACTCTCCCTCACTCTCCCTCGGCCTCTTTTCCTCAAAGTTGGCCGATCACCACCGTGCGCCGCCACCCACGGCAAACTCTCACTTTCAATAGTTTCATAAACATCTCTAGACCATTTCCTATCAATTTCAAGTCTTGGTTTGTCTCCGTTCAAAAGTGGGTAATTTACAACCCACGGCCACAGTGTAAAATACACTATTACGTTGCTTTTTCTCCACCGTTTGCAACGTCGTGAGCTTTCAAAAATTACCTTATAGCACTGTAAGTATTTTCCAAACTCTATTTTAGATTTAAATATATTTTTGCTCTTACAATAAACTATTGAACTGGTTGGTTAATTCCGGACTGAGTCCGAGGAGTTCGGGGGTCGGATGGATTGAGGACAGAGATTCTTGGTTTTGATGATTTTGTGATTGGTTGGATGTTTTGTATCTTGAGGTGCACATTGCATGATGCATTCATCTGTATTTTATTTAAATTGAGAAAATTCAGTTTTATTTGTATAAATGGATTTTCGGGTGCGTGTGTATCACAAACCCAAGCCGGGATGGGGTATTATCTCGGTGGAGCTCCTCTGGTCACTCGGGAGTGGATAATACTGAGTGACATTCCCTGAGTTGTCGCTGGGCGATGACTGGATCGCACGATATGGTAACGCTGTCGTGTCGACTCCGTGGTCCCTAGAGTGGCGGGGACTAGAGGATGGCCTGGTCCAGGTACGCGCCGGGCGCTAGTACTGGGCATTCGCTCATTTAGGTGTCACACGCGTAGTCGTTACTTGCGGTGTGACACAGGAGCCAGAATGTGCGGGTGATCCCTAGGGGAGATCATAGTGTATGCAATATTGGATTGGGTTTTTGGATTTTGGATACGGGCCATTTTCTGGGAAAATGGCGAGGTTATGTTTGAGGCTATGTGATCCATTTTCTAGAAAATTGGTGGTTTCTTGATTTGGGCCATTATCTGGGATAATGGCAAGGACTGGTTTTAAAGGTTCTGTTTTGGGCCAAATGGGATTTTGGCGTGCATGGAAAAATGTGGTTTTATGGGTTATGTGCATTTGCATTCGTTCATGCATATTGTTGAGTTTAATATGTTTTTATCTTGTGGCATTTGGATCTTTACTTACCTGCGGCACCATTTTGGTACCGTAGTTTTTGATGTAGATGTCGAGGAGGAGGAGGAGGCTGAGCCCGAGGAGGCGGCTCTGCCAGAGTTTTGATTTAGAGTTTTATGCCTTGTAGTTTGGTTATAAAACGAGATTTGAGGCTTGTAATATTTTATTATGTATGTTTGAATCGGGTTTATATTAAACAAAAATTCTGGTACTTAGTTATAAGACTTTTGTTATCCGCTGCGTGTTTTTATTTGCACACCTGTTGCATGTACACACACTTGGCACTTGGCGATAGGGTGGTGACCCGTGTTATCATCATCCCGACGTCTCGATTTTCACGTGTCCGTACGTGGGATTTGGGGGCGTCACACCCGTGGTAGGGTTTTGCTATCCCCGGTGGCCAAACCAGGCAGTATCATATTGTGAAACTTTCCCTTTTTCAATCTCGGAGCCCAGAGTGTGCACACAGGAAAGAACACATAAACGACCACTTTGTTTCCAAAGTGGTTGCACTCATATTATATCATGTTGGTACCAAACATATCACGTGAAATAGTATCATCTTATTAGAACCATATTTAGAATCAAAACAATAACAGAGAAGTATGCCAAAAGTTTTTCATATTCATATCATATTTAACCACGTGTTGAACACATTTATATCATTTTCTAATGATCAATACTATATCCAAAACATTTCATAAAACATGTATAAAAAAAATCTCAATTTTCATATTTGCTTTTTTACACATTTCATAAACATGTCAAATATTGCTTATGTCTACACTATTCATGTCAAAAAGCATTTTTCTCTTTCATATAGATTTTTCATGAGTAAAAGCAAAACACATATATTGAGGTTGTTTCATGTTTTCTTTTAAAAAACATAATAATGCCCATTTTACAAACCAACCTCAATTCATTTCTTTATTTTTATGCAAATCTAGCATAAGAACCCCGCTTACCTGGTTCCTGCAACGTATTATCAATGCCTTGAATTCAACCTCTATTAACCTCGTAACCTATTCATAAAAATAAATATACACTAAGTGTTAAAGACCTACAATCGCCACGTTGATCTAATTAATTAAAATCCATAATTCTACATGAAAAATCAACACATTAACGCAAACCAAACAACCACATAATAATCCCCAAACAGCCCACACTTCAACCCAATCTACCATATACCCACTTAAATACTAACCTATACACCCATCAACCAGCATCAAACTCAATTAATAGAAATATCAACAGCAATAAAGCAACTCAAATCTCAAACAACCACCAACTCAACCAAATAAGCAATACCCACATCAACCTTTTCTCCATTCACAACTCCGCAAAATAAAATGTCTAAATCTTCTTAAATTCTACTCTGCACCCATCAATATTCTCTACTATTTATACCCAAACAAAAACCAGTGACACAGTTGAAAATCTACTCAAATTACAGCACTAAAACCCCAAGGAAAACAAAGTAGAAGCACAGGTTGCAATAGAAAAATATATATATATATAAATTTGTAGAAAAAAAAATTACAAGGAAAATATGAAACCGAGTGGAAAATAGAACGAAGCAAAAGAGGGAGGGGAAAGAATCTGAAATTGGAAGAAATCTACCAATAATGAGAAGAAGAAGAAAATGAAATGAATAAACAAAATGAAGATGAGAGTGCACAGTGTAAGTACTTTAATGGTGAAACCTAGGACTAAAACCAATCCAAGCCAACACAACCCATGCCCAAAAAAAAAAAAACAGAGGAAGAAAAAAACAGAGAAAGCGATAGAAAGAAGAGATCAAGAGAGAAAAAAGAAATACAGGCTTGGGGGTTGCTTTGAGCACGAAAATAGGTCTGAAATACTCCAAAATCGCAGCACCTAGAGGTCATCGGAAGAGGGGATGCGCAAGAGGGAGATGAGCACGGTTTTGGCAGTTTTGCCAAGAAGTTGAGAGCAAGAACTTGAGAGATAACTGAAAGAAATGAGTGAGATTTGGGGGAGAAAAACAGGGGAACCATAAGCCCAAACAGAGAGGAAGTCGGGGGAGAAAGAAACTATAAAAAGGGAGAAAGAAAACTTACCCAAACGACGTCATTTTCTGAGGGTCACTAGGTTGGGTTTCACACAGCGTGCTTAGGTCTTACAGTTTATGGTTAATTTTATAACTTGTGTTTTAATTGAGCAATATTTCTTCATATGCACAACACAACTGTGAGATTCTATTCTTCATTTTAATTGACTTTTTGATTTTCTATTTGTGTGTCATTTCTTTTTCTTCTTTTTACTTGCTTTTAAAAAATGACTCTTGGTACTTATTTTCTATGTGGTCAAAAACAATCTCAAAGAATCGGTACTCAAGACAAGACAAAAGAAAAGAAGGCATGAAACATGCACCTTTTGTTGGTTTTAAACTTTTCAGCTTTGGACCATCAAGTACATGGCAATTTCATTTTGATGAACACAAGCATCAAGTAGGAAGCTTCTTTTTTTGGTCTCTTTGGGTTTTGAGGAAAAAAGCAACACACAGGTTTCTCTTTTCGGTTGAGATGGACATGATCTAGATTATTTTGAGGCAACTGTTCTACATAGGAGCGATGCTGCATAGAATGGAAAGCAGAGGAAGTAGCACATTGGGAACCTTCTTGGTGTAAGTTGGAGAGGACAGCTTCAACTTCTGGCCTTGGAAACAAACAGACGAAAGGGGCATGTTCTTTTTAATTTTCATTTGAAACATAAGGCAGTATCAACACTGGGAGGCAATTTTTGTTTTGGAGGGAATCAAAGGAATGCATTGCAGGGGCTCTCTCATAAAGAAAACACAGCAAAGGGATGGAGCAGAGAGTCTCCAAACACACTGCACTTCAGCTTTGAACCAGGGAGCACAAGTGGGGGCAACAACATTGACACAAGAGATTTTGGTTTTGGTTGGACGCATGGGTTGAAAAGAAACGAATATCACAGAAGGGAGTTTTTGGGCTTCCTTGCTTTCAACATACAAAGAGAGAGAGTGGAGGTTTTTCTTGGTTCCACAAGATATGATTGAGCTATAATATTGTGATTATTTTGTACTTAAATTCGAGTCAATCACATTTTTCTTACTATTAATTAAATGAATTGGGTCTTAATAAATTAGCTCTAAACAAATGATAACAACCTAGTTTTATGATATTTAATCTCTAATTTATTACATGAAATAAAGGAAGTCCATTTGTTGTGCATATATGCAAGTGGGCTATAAGTGGGCTATGAATGGACTATGAGTGGTGTGATACCCCCAGATTCCGTTTGGGATTGGACAGACATCCGAAGCGTCGGGACATGCAACACAAGATTATCTACCCCCTTTCCTAACATATAAGATGTAATGTTCCTAACATACTTATAGCATTATGCAATATTCGCAGCGGATAATTTTTTTTGAGCAATACTATGCACCAAACTTATAATATCCCAAATAGTTATATCATAATCCAAGCATACTTAACAAAATAAACATCCACGATTTCAGTACGAGTCTCAGAAGACTGTAATCTAAAAAACATGGGGGACCAGACTCCATATTTACATTACCAAAATACACTATTGAGGAAGTTAGCCGAGTAAGTCGTGTAACTCGACTAACGATGCTAGAATACTGTCCAAAAACTAACTATGGAAGCTATAAGCTCAGCGTTGTGTCTGCAGCATCTAGTTAACCTCCTTTAGTCTACCAATATTTACTCCCTGCTCTGATCCTGACACATCACCTACCATCGGGGGGAATGGTAGTTGAGACTACCACGGTGAGATTTAATTACAAATCTCAATAAGTTAACAGGAAACTCCAACACAGGTTAATGATGCATGCATGACAGTAAAAGCATGAATGCATATTAAAGTCGTAAGTAAGCATAGTATAACTTGACATATAGCATGGCATAACTAACATAACCTGAACTGAAAAGTGAACTGAACTTGACTTGACATGACATGAACTTGAACTTAAAATATAACATGGGCTAGCAACATAACATGAACGTGAACTTCAAACATAACATGGACTTGAATCATAGCATGAACGTGAATATACATAACATAAACATGAACATAAATTTAACATAAACCTGAGCATAACAGGAAATAAACGTGAACTTGAGGCATAATGTCAACATGAATATAACATGTACGTGAACATAACATAACATGAACTTGATCTGAAACTTATTCTTATCTCATGGGGTCACCATGATTGCCTATTCTTATCTCATGGGGTTACCATGATGGTGTATTCTTATCTCATGGGATTACCATGATTGATTATTCTTATCTCATGGGTTCACCATGATTACTTATTCTTAACTTCTTGACATGAACTTGGAATCTTGTTCAATAGACTTAATTAATAACGTGACCATATAGGTGCTACACGAGTCCCCTTGAGCCGTGTGTCCTTGCTAATTACGCATCACAACACAGGTATCTACACCAGCTGTGAGTGCGTTAATGCATTAATACGTACTCCACAGTTGTTGTGAGACCACGTATTCTACGTGTCACAATTGTTGTGTCTCACGTAGTATATGCTCCACAGTTGTTGTGGCCCCATACTTCATGCTCCACAGTTGTTGTGGCCCCATGAATTGTTTGTGCCACACTTGCTATGAACACACGTAAAATAAAATATGGCTTCATCGGCGTTAGTGCCTGGCGAGCTCTAGTGATCAGCTAGTTAGGCCCCATTTGCAACCTGTTGACTGTACTTCGTCAACTCAGGGAATTTCACACCTATTTAGACACTCCAGTGTAAAAAAATGAGTTCCACTAGGATATTACCCCATCTTAGCACTTAGGGTCGTGATTGACATGAATAACTTAACATGAATGTGATCTGAAAGTTGATTTAACATAAACTTGATCTAACTTCTTTTCTTAACATGACATACTTGCAATGTTGAATATTATATGATATGACATATATGTAACATGTGGCATACTTAACATGGCATACTTACAACATATAGTAATACGTGACAGAATAGATTATGTAACAGATAAATATTCGTGACAAAAAAAATCATGCATAACAGATAAATATGTAATGACGTGGCATGGCATGGCATATATGATAACATACATACATAAATTGTAGTTCCCTTACCCATCATACATGCACAGTAAACTGATAGTAAGTTAGAAGTTAACTTACCCCGTTTGTCGCTTTCTACAATAAAAAGTGAAAAATACAAGGAACTGTAAGAAGATATTTTAAAAGTTATAAATTTAATTACTAACTATTAGAAATGTGTAAAAGAAACAAATTAGAGTAAAATTATCAATTTACCCTATACATGTTGGAAAATGACCATTTTACCCCTAAGTAAAGGATTTCACATCCTAACTCCAAAAGTTTTCAAAATTTCATTCCTCATGTAAATTTTGTCCTAAACTCAAATATCAACTCAGAAAAATTTAAAACAAATCACAACTATGAAAAACACACTATGGCCGAAACATCCATAGACCATTTCTCTTGATTTTTGTTGCAATTGCTTCCAACTTCAAAACTCATGCTTAACCCAAAATTTTGCAATAAAGATCTTCCTATCATAAATTTAAAATTATACTTAAAATATCTATTTAAAAAAAGCTAATAATCAACACCAAAATTTTTGTAAAAAGATCCAAACACTTGAATCACAAGATTTGACCCTAAAGCAAAACATCTCCAAGAATTCCAAAAAATAAAATTTTACTTCTAACATATTCATAACATCATCCTAAGATCAACTATGCTTTAAATCATCAAACTAAAGTCACCAAAAATCAGAGCGAAGTTTCAAAAATATTCATATTCAAAAGTACTTTGGCATAATGTATCTGATTCATCATCATCATCATCAATCCAAAGGATCATATCAAATCAAAGGTCATGTTTAACCCTTGTGGTAGGGTTGTGCATCTATAGATATCCAAGTAGGTGCATATCATAATTGAAACAACTATTATTCTTTCCCATGGTAGGGCCATATCACATTACATAGAAACACATACTATGTGCATCCCCCGTGGTAGGGTCCCTTAATTGAATAAAGCAGAGACAAAATCAGATTTAGAACCAGATAGTTATGCCAAAGATTTTTCAAATACCACATCTTATCAAAATAGAGTATTGACCAGAATCATATCATCTTCATATTCAAAAATATTTGTATTCAAAGTCTTTTGACAAAGCATAACTGACCACCATCATATCACATCAGAGGCCATATTTAACCCATGTACCCTGGTAGCTATCTGAGCAGAAACAAAATGTGAATCTTTCCCTTATTTATTCTCGGAGTCTCGAGTGTGCACGCAGAAAAGACCACAAGAAAAATCACTTTGTTTCTAAAGTGGGTGCACCAGAAACAGAACAGTTGGTACCAACCCAAACAGAGCCATTATTAGCACCAGTGGTAGGTCAAATAGATCACCATCTACAAACCATATCTTTGGAACATATCATAATCAGATCACAAAAACATAATTTATGTACAAAATTTCATATTCGCTCTCTTTTACACAGTTCAGAAACTGAATGCTAGAAAAATAAGCTCATGTCTACACTAGTCATGATAAAAATGCTTTCTCTTTCATTAGAGTTCATGAATGATGTCGAAGAAATAACTAAGGTTGTTTTCATATTCTTTTCATAATATATAATGCACATTTTCATAAATCAACCTCAGTTTATTTTATTTTTATGCAAAGTCTAGTATAGAAACCTCGTTTACCTGAACTTCTTAACTTTTCAAAATTTTTCAACAATAGTATTGAACAAAAATCAATCATCATCTATAAAATAGTCACATACTCTCATAAATTTCCAATTGAACATGTTATCAATGCTTACACCTGAAATACTAAGTACTCTATTTTTCCTTAAAAATAATCAACAACTCTTGTAATCCTAAAATATTGCTACTTTCCAAATTCATCAATGTCCACTTAATATTCACTTAACTTAATTCTCACTTATTCACAAGTTTATTTAAAAAAAATCAAAACCCAACCCATTTAAAAATGAAAAGTCAATGAAACAAAAATATTACCCGACCCAAAATAATTTAGAACCTGAGCTCAACCCAAAAAAATAACTTAACATACATAACACACTTAAAAAAATATAAAAAGAAACCAAGTAGAAACAAGCCCACAGAAATAAATCCTTAAAACACCATGTTTTAAAACTGAGGACAAAATCATAATATCCTAGATGTAATCTTTACTAACTTTACGTAAAGAGCAACATCACCTTAGTTTGCAGGGAAACATATACACTGGACTCAGATACATGTGCGATGGAAAACTCACCGTGAGAGAAGGTGCGAGATGGCAGAGACACGGGCGGAGCTAGCAACTTGGGTTGGTGTGAGGTGACCGACGGAACTCTGTGCAGTTTTGTGATGACGAGGTGGGCTGGAGACACGATTCACGGTGGGAAACATTTCCCCTATTTTGTTGTGGTGCAAATAGAGCAACCCACCCAAGGCTTTTCGATGGCTGGGCATGGCGAGGTAGGGCAGCGTTGTGGTAGCTGTGAGAAGGAGCCTTGGCAGTGAGTGGCTCGCTTTGGTGGTTGGAAAATCGGAAGGGCTACGTCACTTCGGTTTGCATGGGCTGAGGGACGCTTATGATACCCTGTTTTTACGTGTATTTTCACTAAAGGAATATTTTAATTTAATTAAAATAATAGTTCTTTTATTTTAAATTATTGGATTTTAAATTGATTTTATTTGTTATTTAAGTTTAAATTGTTGTTTAATTTCTTTTAGCTTGTCTTTGGTTTTAAAATTTAGTAGTTAGTTTTTATTAGTTATTTATTATATTTTAGCTTTACGTTGTATTTAAAATATTTTTCTTGGTTTTATTGCTTTTAAAGTTGTTTTCGTTGGATCAGTTTTTGGACTCCAGGGGTGAGGATTGGACCTCATTTCTTTTCCCCATCTTTTCTTTTTCTCTTTCTCTTTTCATTTTTCCTTCTTTCTTTTCTTCTTTCTTTCTTTCTTTTTCTTACTTTCTTTCTTCCTGTTCTTCTCCTCCTGCGCGACTCTCTCTCTCTCTACCCATTTCCGTTCATTTTTCTCTCTCCGCCTAGAACCACCTCCGCCGGCCACCATGTGGCACACCACCCACCCAGTTTTCTTCCCCTCCGGCTAGTGATCATCCCCACCAAGTTTCACCGGCATCCGAGCCGCCGTTTAGCCAGAATAGTCACTCCAAGCCAAACGGCTTTTGCTCCGATTTCCCGTCGTCGCTCCACCTCCAGTCACCACCTCTTCACCACTTCATCACCGACTCTTTGCCATCCTAAACCACCCATTTCTGGCCTCAATCCCTCGCTGGAACAGTCCCCACGAGCTAACTCTCCAATTTGGGTATTTTGGCCTCCTACCGCCGTTTTCACTGCCACCCACAGCCGACCCTCACTTCCACTAGCTTCATAAACATCCCCAGACTCTTCCCTATCAATTTCATGTCTTGGTTTATCCCCGTTCGAAAGTGGGTAATTTATTACCCACGGCAACAATGTAAATTACACTGTTACGTTGCTTTTCCTCCACCTTTTGCAACACCGCCAGCTTTCAAAAAATACCATATAGCACTGTAAGTATTTTTCAAACTCTATTTTTATATTTAAATGTATTTTGCTCTTATAATAAATATTTATCTGTTGGTTGGTTGATTCCAGACTGAGTCCGAGGAGTTTGGGGGTCGGGTGGATTGAGGACGGAGTGCTTGGTTTTGGTTGTCTGTGATTGCTTGATTATTTGTGCCATGAGGCGTGCGTTACATATTGCATACATGTACATTTTATTTAAATTGAGAAAATCCTGTTTTATTGGCGTAAATGGATTTTCGGGTGCGCGTGTCTCACGAGCCCAAGCCGGGATGGTTTATTATCTCGGTGGAGTTCCTCTGGTCACTCAGGAGCGTAATATACTGAGTGACGTCCCCTGAGTTGTCGCTGGGCGACGACGGGAGTGGGGGCTAGGGGATGCTTGGCTACGAACACGCCGGGCGCGGAACTGGGTATCGCTCTACGCACCGACTCCGTGGCCCTTCGCTGGCGAGGGCTAGAGGATGCTTAGCTACGAATGCGCGGGGCGCGGAACTAAGCATCGCTCGTTTAGGTGTCACACGCGTGGTCGCTACCTGCGGTGTGGCACAGAAGCTAGGGTGTGCGGATGACCCCTAGGGGATGTCATGGTGCATACGGATTAATTGGTTAATGGATTGAGTTGGATATGGGCCAAATGTGACTTTTGGCATGATATTTGGAAAGGATATGTTTTTGGGCCAAATGGGATTTTTGGCGTGCGTGGAAAAATTATGGTTTTATGGGACATGTGCATTGCATTCTTCCATGCATGTTGTTTGAGTTAATATGTTTTTATCTAGTGGTGTTTGGATTTTACTTACCTGCGGCACCATTTTTGGTACCGTAGATTTTAGTACAGAGTTCGAGGAAGAGGAGGAGGCTGAGCCCGAGGATGCGGCTCCACCGGAGTGCTGAGTTAAAGTCTATGCTTTGTAGTTGGTTTTTACAACAATACTTGTGTTATGTAATATTTTAATATGTATGTTTGAACAGCTTTGTATTTAAACAAGAAAAATTCTGGTACTTAGTTATATGACTTTGCTATCTGCTGCGTGTTTCTTCATCCATATTTGTTGCTTATACACACACTTGACACTCGTCGATAGGGTGCTGACCCGAGTTGTCACTATCCAAACATCTCGATTTCCCCGTATACGTGCGTGGGGATTTGGGGGCGTTACAACGCCTCTCTGTGGTTCATGGCAGGGATCAACTAAGAGGAGCTTGGCAATGTAAAAATACCTAGAGGTGGTGCAGTAGCAACCTAGTCTAGGGTTGAAGATGATTGATATTTAAAGTGAAATGAGACTCTAGAGTTGTAACACCCTAATCTGTTTGAAAATGATAAAATAATCTTTC
Organism: Carya illinoinensis; assembly: GCF_018687715.1. Taxonomy (NCBI): domain Eukaryota; kingdom Viridiplantae; phylum Streptophyta; class Magnoliopsida; order Fagales; family Juglandaceae; genus Carya; species Carya illinoinensis. The sequence goes on along the minus strand of NC_056752.1, from coordinate 27,935,145 downwards.
AAAAACAAATCATGAGCTGGATTTGTAAATAAATTAGGCCTTGATTTAGACCTTTAAAAATAATTTGAACTTGACTAAAAAGAAAAAATTTTCGACCCACAAAAATATTCGATTCAATAAATAAAATTCTAAGAATTTAACTACAATGGCAAATACATCTAAAAAAATTTGTGCCTGTAAACTTTATATATATATATATATATAAAGAACTCAAAAACTCAACTAGATTTTCATACATATAAACCCAAAAAAATTTTAGAAAGCGGACCGAGTAGGACCTAGGTGTTACAGAGAGAGTACAACATATTCACAAGAAACCGTACAAAGAGAAAGATACCATCAGCAAAAGGATTGGAGTCGGTGGGGTGGCTAGAGAGGCGCCTCCCCCCGGGGGGGGGGGGGGGGGCATAACAACCCTCACTTCCCCCCCAGCTGGGGACGTGGAGAAGCCCTAGCGACCTCTCACCTATGACTCTTGTTTGAGATAATGGCAAGGTTGCGAGCCTGGCTCGACTTGTCCCACCAAATGGGTTGAGATGTCACAAGAGAATAGGAACTACGGGACAAGTCCTGAGATAAGGAGATCCATTGAACGATACAGCAGCCACGCTTGACCCACACCGACCTTACATCGATCCTCCAGATAATAAGTGGAGATACCTATCTAGACAAACCACACCAGAATCCTGCATCCCATCTATGTGGGAAGGGTTGGCTTAAATCAACAAGGCCTAGTAGCTTGAAATAGATGGACGATGGGCCCATCCTCTGAAGGGAAGCCCTCCCAACATCCTCTAATCGCATCAGCATCGATCTTCAACAAACCCTCCCTTAGAAGAGCCAATGCGAATCTAGAGGATCTACCAAGATAAGAGTACTACGAAGGCCTGACTCACTCAGAGGGGGAAAGGAAAACCCAAATTCCATGCAAATAAAAGGGAGGACGTGACAAGTCCCTCCATCAAGGGAACCTTATATAGGTAGTCCATGGGGCCATGCTCCCCTCATGTATGGGAAACATGCATAACCTACCATCCATCATGTCTGACACAACGCCCATCACATCATCATCAAGACCTCTATGGCGCGGGTGCCAAGAGAGTCAACCGCAAGGGAGACAATAAGGACACTAAAGTACAAAATGAGACATCTACACAAAGATGCGTGGGAGCAAATGAATTTATCGAAAAACAGTCCCTTCAATCAACAGAGTAAGAAAATGAAAACTTTACATTAAATAAAATGGAGCCAAAAGCTAATGTGCTAGTCTCACCTAAGAAGTCTCAGAATCTTCCTTAGACTCAATAGGACCTACCTGCAAAGGATTCGGAGCAGTCGCGGCCACCGCGAGATCAACCTGGAATGCACTAGGGATGAGGTCCACCCCTACTTGAGACCCAGGGTCGAATGCTACCGAGCTGGGTGTTACCGAGTCAAGGTCTAGTGACAAAAAGTCGCTCCCTAGGTTCGACAACAAGTAGCTCTTCAACGCCCCACGACCTGAGGAAAAGCCCTGGTACCATGCTTCATCCTAACATGCCACACCCACGATAGCTCCAACCACAACTATTGATAAGCGGCCTTTGCTTCGGCATTCGCAGATCTCAATGCCTCCAGATCAGCCCTCATGGCTTTGAGAGTCTCCCGCCTCTTTGGAAAAGTCAAAAAAAGTTCTAGGAAAGCTCTCTCTGTGAATCGGCAGATGCATCGGCGGAGTCGCATTTCCTACTCAACTCCAAATTCATGGCTTGAAGCCTTTCGAGCTCCTCCATGAACGCTACTAGTCAATCCAAACCCTGTCCTGGACACACCCATTAGAATCGTTAAGTAAACACTAGAATGAAAAAGAGTAAAAGGATGGGGGTCTAAAGATAAACCAGGGCTAGGAACTCCTCCAAGTCATGGGCCACTGCCTCAACTCGGCGTGTGTGGTCCTCACTATTATCCAACTGGGACGTGGCCTCCCCCACGGAAGGAGCTCCAACTTCTGTTCCCCAAGCCAGAATCACCCATGAGTTTGTTCCAGGTCCGACGTGAACCGCACTAGCCCGAACAGCAGTAGGAAGGGCCCCTAGGGTGTCTACAAACTCTCTCGACTCTAGAGTCTCCTGAGCAGTGTTGTCACCCCCATAGGTCCTCGACACTTGGCCCACAGCGCTCGCTGCTCTAGCTGTCGCACTCGCAACCCATGGTATGGTCTACACTACCCTTTCTTGACCCAGTCCCCTCCCAGGAAGGTAGGCCTGCTGGATGGTTAGTGGAAACACCATCTTCAGATACCTGCAAGGTGCCGCCCGCCAGGCGAAAGCACAAGAGGGCTCCAAATGCCAGGCAGTGTCAAAGGAGCACTCGACATAATGCTCGAGGAGTCGACACCCACCGAGGGGAAGACATGCTAGGCCCACATAGAAGGAATCAGTCCCCCACGACCCTATGAATAAGGAGGCGAGATGCTCGAGCTCAATAGTGTCAAAATCCCTCTCTCACTAGTCGGGGGTGGAACAGGCCGATTAACAGATATCCCCACCAAAGGTTGTCTGCAGGGGGGTCGACGCTGTCATCAAAGTCAGACGTGAGCAGCAAACTTCTACTGGGTTTTTTTTCCATTCTGCTCCACTGGCAGATTGGCTAGCATAGCTCAACAG